>NW_025728652.1:1475417-1531910 GCF_021461385.2 Schistocerca piceifrons
GGAGGGCGACGGAAGGCGATGGGGCGGCGGAGGCGCGTTTGCACGGCCGTCATCGCCGCACGCCTCGGCTTGTGTGGCTGTGGCGCCGGCCGCGCTGGCCGGGCTGCCGCGGCGACGGTGTGGGAGTTTTGCCGAAGGTTTGGCCATTGTGGCGGGTCGTCGGCTGGGGCTGTGGGGGCGGCATTTGGGCGGGGGCGGCGATTCTCGGCGGGCCGACCCAGGCTGTAGCGCGCGGTAGCTGCAGTTTGGCCGTGGTTTGCGGCGCTGCCGTGGCGACTGGTTGGCGACTGTGGTGTGGCTGTGTGTAGCCCCATCCTCGGTGGTTTGAAAGGCGCGGGCGGTTGTGGCGCAGGTTTGGGGCTGCTCCGCACAGGCTGTCGGACGTTGGGCGGTAGCAAGCGCGGGAGGCGCGGCGCGGCGGCGCGCAGAGTGGCGGCCGCTCTCTCGGCCGTCCGCGCCCGCCCGCGACACTGGCTGGGCCTTGTGATTCTCTGCTCTGCTGCTGTGCTGTGCTTGCGTGCCTGCCTGCCGTCCCGCTCGCTCTCGCTCTCGCTCTCGCTGTGTGTTACGCGCGTCGTCGAAATGGCAGATCAGGCGGCTACGAACGAGACTGCTGCGGCACCCGCCGCCACCGGCACTACGAAGAAGGCCAAGTCTGCGTCGTCTGCGAAGAAGCCGCGCGCCAAGCCTGCGCACCCGCGCACCTCTGAGATGGTGACGGCCGCCATCAAGAGTCTGAAGGAGCGCGGCGGGTCGTCGCTGCAGGCGATCAAGAAGTACATTGCCGCGCACTACAAGCTGGACGCGGAGAAGCTGGCGCCGTTTATCAAGAAGTACCTCAAGTCGGCCGTCGTGGCGGGCGAGCTGGTGCAGACGAAGGGGAAGGGCGCGTCCGGCTCGTTCAAGCTTGCCGGCGCCGGCGGCGGGGGGGCGGCCGAGGGCGGCAAGGCTCGTGCTGGCGGTGCCAAGAAGAAGCGCGCCGCTCCGGCCAGCAAGGAGAAGAAGGGCGCCCGTGCGGCCGGCGCAAAGAAGGCTGGTGGCGTGAAGGCGGCGACCGGTCGGAAGGCGGGCGCCGCCAAGAAGGCGTCTGCGGCGTCGGCCGCTCCCGCGGGTGCGAAGAAGGCGGCTGCGGCCAAGCCGGCCAAGGCCAAGTCGCCGTCGAAGGCGAAGAAGGCCGCCAAGGTTCCGACGAAGAAGCCGAAGGCGCCGCGCCCGAAGAAGGCGACGACGCCGTCTAAGGCGAAGGCTTCGCCCAAGAAGAAGAAGTAGAGTAGAGGAGAAAGAGATGGGAGAAAGGAAGGGTTTGGCGCTTGACTCCGTCGTCCCCACCCCCCGTCGTCGTCTAGTGGCGCGCAAGAGACGCGCGGCCCAAAACGGCCCTTCTCAGGGCCATCAAAGCACGTCGGGGAAGGTTTTGATTGTCGTGTTGCGTTTGGTGTGGGTGTCTGTCTGTCTGGCGTTTCTGTATGCCCGTGGGGATGCTGTTTGCGTGCCGTGGTGGTTGGATTGCGGGGGTCGGTGGCGGGTGTGGGCGGCGGTAGCGGTAAGCGGTGTTGTTGTTGATTGTCGCCGTGTTTGTGGCGGCGGCCGACGGTTGGTTTTCTGTCACGTTGTTTTGTTTGAATACGTTGGTTGGCTTGCCTGCGTTCGTTCTTCTCGGATGTCTGTCTTGTCTAGTCGTGTCTGGTCTTTGTTGTTTTGTTCCTTTGTGTGTGTGTGTGTGTGTTATGTTTTGCAACGGGGGGCACGTTGAGATGTGGAAGGAGTCGGCGGGGATTTCGGTGGCGTGTAGAGCGAGCGAGCGCGCCTGCCTGGCCGTTGGAGTGGAGTGCGGGTTTGTTTTTGTGTTTTCGAAACGAAAGCGGCGGCCGGCCGGCCAGCCACCCGTGCGGTGTGACGTCGGCCGTTGGGTATTGTGCGCTTTGAGCGCCGGGGAGGGATGATGTGTGATTGTTGCGCGCTGCTAAGCAGGCAGGCAGAGTGAGCGGGTGTGGCGGACGGACGGGAAGTGGTGGTTGTTGTTTTTGGGTTGCGGGGCGAGAGGCAGGCGACCGACAAAGTTTGCTCGCGACGGAGAGATGTTAGTGGCCCTGAAAAGGGCCGTTTTTGTTTGTGCGGTGCGGTGCCGCGGCGCGGTTTAGGCGCGCTCGCCGCGGATGCGGCGCGCGAGCTGGATGTCCTTGGGCATGATGGTGACGCGCTTGGCGTGGATTGCGCACAGGTTGGTGTCTTCGAAGAGGCCGACGAGGTAGGCCTCGCTGGCCTCCTGCAGGGCCATGACTGCGGAGCTCTGGAAGCGCAGGTCGGTCTTGAAGTCCTGGGCGATCTCGCGCACTAGGCGCTGGAATGGCAGCTTGCGGATGAGCAGCTCTGTGCTCTTCTGGTAGCGCCTGATTTCTCGCAGGGCGACGGTGCCCGGCCTGTAGCGGTGGGGCTTCTTGACGCCTCCGGTGGCGGGCGCGCTCTTCCTCGCCGCCTTGGTGGCGAGCTGTTTGCGCGGCGCCTTTCCGCCGGTGGACTTGCGGGCCGTTTGCTTTGTGCGGGCCATAGCGGTAGCGGAGCGGCGTGCGTGGAGGTTAGGTGCGGCGCGGCGTCCGGTGCTGCCTTGACAACGGGCCCGCGCGCCTCCGTGCTGCGCTTATATGCCCTCGGTTGCGCGTGGTGGGGGGAGGGCGGGCCAGAGTCTATATAGGGGGGCGGCGGGCGCGCTGGGCGCAGACAGTTAGCGATGCCGAGCGAGACGGACGCACGCGCCGAGCGCTCCGCTCCCGAGGCCGCTAATGCGCTTCCGACAGCTCCAGCGGACAGGGCCGCGACCCTGCACGCTAACGGGGTCGAGTTGAGTACATCAGTTTCACTACCGAGTGTTTCTGATAGTACTCCTCCCCCAACGAGCGTCGACCGTGTTCACGCCTATCACGTCACTCGCGAAAGTGAAACCGCGATTTCGATCTCTCGCGAGTGTTGTGCGTCGTTGCAGCAGCCGCTGGAGACGTCCGTGGACGCCCCCACAGCACAGCAAGACAGCGACGAAGCACTCCAGCTTCTGGTGAGTCTCATGCCGCACGCAGCCGCTGCACCCCTCGGAGTCGATTCCGATAACGACGAAGAGGAAATGCAGACAGAGCAGACACCGGCAGGCTCACAAGCGTCTACGTCACGTGCCTCGAGGAAGAGGCAGAAGTCCGACGACGACTCCTCAGCCCCGGACGCGCGCAAGTTCCGCAAGGAATACGCGCAAAACGGCACCAAAACCGGGACGAAAATTCGCCGCCACTCGCTGAAGTCCAAAGTGGACAACGACGGCTTCGTAACTGCTACGAAGACCGCAAAAGCCACACGACAACCGACAGCAGCACCAGTAGGCACGAGCAACAGCTTCCTAGCACTTAGTGACTCGGAAGACGAGGAGCTGACACTGCCACCGCCGCAGCAGCGTCGCGCACTGCCGCCGCTTATAGTGAAGTTCGAAGGCCACTTTCGTGAGCTGCAGAACGCTCTGAACTTGCTGATTGGCAAGGACAGCTACACCATCAGCGTTACAGGCGATGACCTTCACAAAGTGAAGGTAAAAACCACCGAACACTTCGTAACGGTCAGCGAGGAATGCACCAGACGGGGCTGGAACTTCTACACCTTCAGCTCCGACAGGAAGAAGCCCCTGAAGGTTGTATTCCGCAAGATACCGCGTACCATGAAACCAGAAGAGTTGAAGGAAGATCTGGAACAAATGGGCTACTGCGTCGAAGAAGTCATAAGAATGAAACTTCATCGCACCAAGGGACGCAACCCGCTCTTCCTGGTAATTGCAAACAACACGGCGGAAAACCGGAAGCTTTTCCAACTCAAGCGGATAGGCAACTTGGAAGTGTGCGCAGAAGTTCTTCGCAACAAATCTGCGTACGCTCAGTGCTATCGCTGCCTGGAACTCGGCCACTCGACTAAGTACTGTGGAATGCCCGAGCATTGTGTCAAGTGCGGTGAGCAACACGCCACCGAAGCGTGTGCGAAAACTGGTGTACCACACAAAGACTTTACGCCTAAGTGCAAACTATGTGGTGAAGAGCACTGCGCAAATTACAGAGGTTGCACAAAACACAAAACGTTTGCGGCTCGCGCCCGCGGTAACGAAGCGCAGCAGCGAAGAGTTTCGGCGGGAACATCGCACCCACGTGGAGCCCCAACGCACAGCCACAGCCAGACAAAGAGGAAACGCGGCCGCCGAGGCCGCGCATCCGGCCGAGCGCATTCCGAGGCGGTCGTCAACCTCGCCCAGCAGCGCGGGAACTACGACGCCCGGAACAAAGAGCGGCAGCCACCCCGCAGGCCACCGCAGAACACGCCACCGGCAACGGAGCGCGATGGCGGACAGGCCCCGCCCGCCGCGTCACAGCAGGTACAAGCGCGCCATCACGTAGCACCGGCCGCAGCCAACCAGGCCGCAGGCCCCCCTTCCCCGCCACAGCGCGCCGCGCCAGTGGCGGCCCAGCCGCAGGCAGTTCCCCCGCCCGCGCCCCTACCACGGCAAGCAGCTCCTACCACCGCGCCTCGCCGTAACGGAGCGGACCAATCAGCGCCGCCCGTCCCGGACCGGTCCAGCATGGCCGACTTCCCCGAACCGCGATGGCGGCGGCAGCGGCCAATCACCGCCCATCAGCCTGCTCCAGCAGCCCACACCAACGGCGGCCAGCAGCCCAGCGGAAACCAGGCCACGCGCGACGGCCATTCTGTCGGGCCCCGACAAAATGGCGTACACACCGTCCGCCATGATGTCGGCCCCCGACAAGATGGCGACCGCATCGACCGTCTCCTTGACACGATGCAACTAATGATGGCTCGCGTGACCGAGCTGATGGCCGCAGTACAGCAAGTACTCGCCGTAACCTCGTCCACCGCCCGTCATGCCTGAAAACCCAAGAAGCCTCAAGGTATGCGTATTCAACGCCAATGGCTTGAAAACGCAGGACGGAGAATTCCGGCAGTTTCTGCGCGACGAGGACATAGACATCTGCCTCGTCGCGGAAACTCACCTAAAGCCTGGCGTACGAGTCGGCGTCGCTAATTACGTCTGCCACCGCTACGACAGGCCGACAGCAGGAGGTGGGACGGCCGTTTACGTCCGGCGTTCCATCAGACACCATCGGGTTCCCGTGCCGGAACTGACGTCGACTGAAGCAGCCGCAGTCGCAGTCGACACTGTGCACGGCAGAATAACCTTCTGCGCTGTCTACAGGCCGCCGCGCGGACAACTGGACGTCGCGGATGCCAACAAACTCCTGTCCCTCCAAGGAAACCTCATACTTGGGGGAGACTGGAACGCGAAGCACGCGGCATGGAATAGCCGCCTTACGAACACCAGCGGCAGACGACTACAACGCGTAATAGAGCGTCACGACGCGGTGGCAGTAGGACCACACGACGCCACCATCTACCCAACACGCGGAAGGGAGGACGTGTTGGACTTCATAATTCTGAAAGGCATACGGCAGCATGTGGCGGCCAGCACTCGGACGGCACTCGCGTCCGATCACGTGCCAGTCATCTTCCTCCTCGACGCCGACGTCACGCCGCTGCAACGCAGAGGACTCGACCTGAGAGGAATAAATTGGGAAGAGTACCGAGCGAACGTCACGGAAGCCCTCACGACACTCCCTGACGTCGACGCCGAAGGCGCCGACGCCGCACTTCAACACCTGTCGCAAGCCATCGCAGACGCAGCCACGGCCGCAACACCCGCGAGACGTCCAGCGGAGGAAGTTCACCTCCCTCACCAGCTCCCGGAACGCATCCGAGACGCCATAGCCGCCAAAAACAGGCTGCAACGGGAATGGCAGCTCACGCGAAACCCGCGTACCAAGCGGGAACTAAATCGAATGCGCCGCCACATCAGGGCGGACGTGGATGCACATCGAAACGCTAAATGGGCTGAGAAAATAGGGCAACTCGACATCGAGGACGGGTCGGCGTGGAAGTCCATGAAAAGCTTCCTACGCCGCACGCAGCCCATACCGCCTCTGCTAGTGGGTAACAGGTTTGTTAGCGAACCAGACGCCAAGGCTAATGCACTGGCTGATGCCTTCGCTGCAAACTTTACCCCTATGGAGGACCCAATCGACGAAGAACACGTCCGCCTCGTAGCAGACCGTCTTCCAGTCTTCTTACGTGAACGCGCAGAAGACGACGAGATTCAGCCTGTCTCGTCGGAAGAAGTGCAACTACAGCTTCGCCACCTTCAGCGCAAGAAAGCAGGCGGAGCAGACAACATCTCAAACCTGATGCTGAAGCAGCTTCCCGACGCCGCAGCACAACATCTTGCGGCCATTTTTAACGGGATTCTGCGCTCCAGCGAGTATCCAGCCTGTTGGAAGCATGCTGAGGTAGTCGCCTTGCCGAAGCCGGGGAAGGACGCACGAATTGCGAAGAACTACCGGCCCATCAGTCTTCTACCAGCAACTTCCAAGGTCTTCGAAAGGTTGTACCTGGTCCGCCTGCTGGCGCATGTAAACGCCGAAGGACTTCTCCCCGACGAGCAGTTCGGGTTCCGTCGGGAACACGCGACGACGCACCAGCTGCTCCGCCTGACGGAGGAAGCGTTTGGAGCCGTTGACCGACGTAAGTATTTCGGCGCTCTCTTGCTGGACGTGTCTCGTGCCTTTGACTCCGTGTGGCATGACGGCCTCCTGTACAAGCTTCTTGTGCAGGGGGTACCTGTGTCGCACGTGAGGCTCCTGCAGAGCTATCTGCAGGAAAGGACGTTTCACGTCCGTGCTTCCAGTGGAATTTCCACGGAGCGCCGTATACTTGCGGGTGTACCTCAAGGCTCGGTCATCGGTCCTACGCTGTACTCCCTCTATACCGCCGACCTGCCACGCACGAACCGCGTCCAGACGGCACTCTATGCTGACGACACGGCGATCTACAGCAGCAGCTGGAGCGTCGACGTCTTGCAGCGGCGTCTACAGGCAGCCACCGACGAGCTCTCGGAGTGGGCAAGAAAGTGGCGCCTCGCCTACAACGGAGACAAGAGCCAGGCGATAATCATCACAAATCGCCCCCTCCGTCAAGACGCGCCGACAGTCTCGGTGTGTGGTGTGCCAGTACCTTGGAGCCACACCGCCAAGTACTTAGGCGTCACTTTAGACCGGCGTCTCACATGGCAGCAACATGTAGAAGCAACCAGAGGAAAGGCACTGGGTAGATTGAGGCTGCTCTACCCAGTGCTCAACCCCACGACAACGCTGCCAGAAGACGTCGGTCTTACGCTGTACAAGGCCGCCATTCGACCGCTGCTGGAGTACGCCGCAGTCGTGTGGGGCAACACGGCTGAAACCAACCTCAAACGCCTGCAAACAATACAAAACAGGGTGTTGCGTCTTGCACTGCATCTACCCAAGGACTTCCCAACAGAGGAGCTCCACCACGTCGCTGGAATCAAGCCGCTGCGGCAACGATTCAGAGATACAGCGACGACCTTCTATGAAAAGGCCGAGAGGTCAGCCAACCAACTGGTTAGAGGACTCGGCCACCGGCCACACTGGCGAGCGTCCCTTCGCTGGCCAGACTTGCTGCGGCAGTAATCACGCAGCATACCCTAACACAAAGTCCGCAGTGCAGGACAGCATAGAAAAACATAAGCCTACCCCATAACGAAGACACTGCTTATTGTAGGAAAAATAGCGATAGGCTATTATAACCTACAACTACATCACGTGGAACAAACACGCATGTTCCACACATTTGCACACACGGCTGGGCGCAGACCGTAGCCGACTCGCCAGCCGCTGCAGCTGCTGTTTGTGCACGTTTTGCTTTGCCCGAGGAAGGAAGGATGACAGGCCGCGGCAAGGGAGGAAAGGGGCTCGGCAAGGGTGGCGCCAAGCGGCACCGCAAGGTGTTGCGCGACAACATCCAGGGCATCACGAAGCCCGCCATCCGCCGCCTGGCTCGCAGGGGCGGCGTGAAGCGCATCTCTGGTCTGATCTACGAGGAGACCCGCGGGGTGCTGAAGGTGTTCCTGGAGAACGTGATCCGCGACGCGGTGACGTACACTGAGCACGCCAAGCGCAAGACTGTGACGGCCATGGACGTGGTGTACGCCCTGAAGAGGCAGGGGCGCACCCTGTACGGTTTCGGCGGTTAGGCTGCGTCGCAGCGGGCGCTGGCCTTCCCGCGGCCGTGCTTGTGGGTGGGAGAGACTAGAAAACGGCCCTTTTCAGGGCCACCACACTGTTCGGAAGTTGAAAAGTGCGAAAGAGTCTGTGTTGTTTGTTTGTTTCTTTCTTTCCGTTTGAGCGACGTGATGTGACTGGGAGGGGAGAAGGAAAGGAAACGTGTCATGTGGCTGGCTGTGTGTGGGAGCTGCTTCGTTTGTGTTTGTTATTGTGTGTCGTTGTATCGATCGCGACGGAGATGGCGGGCTGTGTGTTGTTGTGCGAGAGGCGGTGATTATTTGCTTGCGTGGTTTGGCTCTGTGTGTTTGCGGCGGCGTTGGGGTTTCCGAGGCAAGGCGTGTGGGCACAGGCGGCCGGATCAGCTGTTTCGTTCGTGTCGACGGCCGTTGCGCGCGGGAGTGGAGGGCGGTGTGTCGACACGCCTCCCTGTAACAATGGTCATTATTGCTGCCGTTGTCGTTTGGAAGGCGACTGCGACCGTGCAAAATGAATGTGTGTGTGTGTGTTTGTTGGGCCACACGGGCTGTGTGGACGACAAGATGGCGGACGTGCGCCGGCGGCGGCTGTGCTGTGAAAGTGCAAAGTTAAAACAAAACAAGGTGCGGCGAGGACGACTGAAATTTTGCTTTGGACGTAGGTTTGTGTGGTGGCCCTGAAAAGGGCCGATTGTTGTGGGCCGGGCCGAGCCGAGCCGGCAAAGCGCGTTGCGTGCAGGGGAGCACGCGGCGCTGCGATTGCCTTGGCCTCCTTTAGGCCTTCTTCTCGGTCTTCTTTGGCAGCAGGACGGCCTGGATGTTGGGCAGGACACCACCCTGTGCGATGGTGACGCCCGACAGGAGCTTGTTGAGCTCCTCGTCGTTGCGGATGGCAAGCTGCAGGTGGCGCGGGATGATGCGCGTCTTCTTGTTGTCGCGGGCCGCGTTTCCGGCCAGCTCGAGCACCTCAGCCGCGAGGTACTCCATGACGGCGGCGAGGTAGACGGGCGCCCCGGCGCCGACGCGCTCTGCGTAGTTTCCCTTGCGCAGGAGGCGGTGGATTCTGCCGACCGGGAACTGGAGCCCAGCCCTGCTTGAGCGGGACTTTGACTTGCCCTTGACTTTGCCTCCCTTTCCGCGTCCGGACATGGCGATGGGCTAGCGACGGTGCACACGAAACGGAAACGAAAACGACCGGTGCGAGCGGCAGCGAGTCGAGCAGCGGAGTGCTTTTTTTTTTTTTTTTTTTTTTTTTTTTTTTTTTTTTTTTTTTTTTTTTTTTTATGGATTGCCATACCCTTTCGGGTAGTGGCGGCTGCTGAGGACTCAGGTCCTTCTCAGCCTGGGGTTGTTTGGTGCTGTTGGGACTCTGTTTATTAGTTTCAGTGGGGAAACCTGCCTACTTGGATTTTCTGTATGTTTTGGCTCATGCCATTTTGTAGTCAGTTTTCTTATGTCTAAGTGGTGGAATTCCACATCCCGGCATTCGCCTTACAGCTGGGGGAAACCACCAAAACCCCAGTCGGGATGGCACTGGGTTATCATCTGTTGAAATGTGTTAATTATGCTAGGTTTATACTAAATATTGATCTATTGGTAGATTGTTTCATCTCTGTTTAGAGTTTTGTTCTAGAGTTATTTATATCGTCTAACCTACTGCTCTATTTTAGAGTGTGTCTGACTAATAGTTTAAATGGTTACTTCTATTCCTAACTTATTCTGAGTTGTGGGTTCGACGGTTTGTGGAGGGTCATTGCACTTCACTTCACTGGGGTGGTTGGGGAGAGATGGGGGGAGATAGTGGGCCACTTCACTTCACTGTATTTACTACACTCTTCTTTTCCTAATTTTATCTATGAGTTCTTTGTTGTTCGGGAATGTTCGTTGAATTGCATGGGCAATGAAGTCTGGAGGGTAAGGGTATCTGAATAGGGTGATCCTGTATTCGTGAATTGGGTTGCATATTACGTCTTTCATTATCCCATCTGTTCTCACTCTGTTCCGGCCGTATTTGGCTACCTCAGGAGTGATCTTGTCTAATATAGGGCAGGTGTTGGTGCCCGCATAGACTAGGTCGTTGGCGGTTGTGTAGTGCAGCTTTCCCGCTCGTCTCAAGCTGTGGCGGTCAAATGCGGCAACTCTTTCATACTGCGCCCTGGAGGCCGTCCACAGACAGGCACCGTACTCTAGGATCGGTCGGACAAATGTTCTGTAGGTGTGTAGCACTGCCTCTGGGCTGGCGCCCCCGAATCTTGAGCTGATTAGCTTCACAAGGTTCATTCTTTGTTTAGATTTGCTGATGATGTTATCGGTGTGGTGCTTCCATGATAGAGTAGAGTCGAGAGTCATCCCTAGATATTTTGCACTCTGTACAGGGTTGACTCTCTTTTGCCATAGGGTTATGTGGAGGTCGTCTTGTTTTAGTCTGGCACTTTGTGTTTGGTTGCGGTGTCTGAAAAGTAGCAGCTGGCTCTTTGCTGGATTGGGTTTGATGCGCCATTTGGCCATCCACTGTTCTAGCTGGGGTGTGTAGGAGGTTATTACATTCTTCGCTTCCTCTACCGAGTGTGCCGTGCACCAGTAGGCGGTGTCGTCTGCGTAGAGGGCGAAGTGTTCGTTCCACTTGTTGGGGCGAGGGATGTCGGCGGTGTATAAGCTGTAGAGCGTGGGTGAGAGGACAGCACCTTGCGCTACTCCAGCAGCAGGAGAGAATTTTTCGGAGAGTTGGTTACCGACCGATACTGTTGCAGTTCTATTGGAAATTATATCGAGAATGAGGCGTACATATTGAGGTGGGAAATTTTGCTTGGCCATTTTATACGCCAGCCCGCAGTGCCACACCTTATCGAAAGCTCGCTCGATATCTAGGAACAGTGCCAATACGCAGTCACCTCTGTTTAGGGCTTCTGTTGTTGTGCTGACTAGTCTGATGATAGGGTCCATGGTTGAATGTTCCTGCCTAAAACCGGCTTGTTCTGGAGGGAGGATCTTTAGTTTGTTTATGAATTTGTGGGTCCTGTTATTTAGAATGGATTCAAATATTTTGCCTATTACCGGTAGAAGCGAGATTGGGCGATATGAGGTGGGTTTATTAATCGGCTTTCCAGGTTTGTGTATCATGATAACGTTTGCGTTTTTCCATTGCTTTGGCACTATCCCTAGACAGAGCGCAGCGTTGTAAAGACGGCTTAGAGTTGGAAGGAGTATGTGGCGAGGCGTGGCCGAGAGCATTTTTCTGGTAATTTTGTCCCTGCCAGGTGCAGCATTTTGTTTGCCGGATAAGAGGGCTAGTGTAATTTCCTCTTCGGAAATTGGCACCAGGAGTTTTGCCTGTTCCTCTGTGAGGGCTGTCTGGGTGTTGAGTAGGTCCTCCAGGCCTTCTTCTATTTCTTCTGCGAACATGTCATCAAATAGAGGATCAGAGGGGTGACTGTGGATTTCTTCTAGGACCTCACTAAACACTTGCGCTTTATGATGGTCGTCAGCCGTGATGCCTTGTGGGGTAACGAGAGCAGCACTGGGGGAGTTGTTACTCGGGGCTCCTGTTATCTGTTTGAACGTCTTCCAAAACTTAGCCGGTTCCCTGGGGTTAAGCTTGCTGCATTCTTTTTGCCAGCATTCCGCCCTCCATTGTTTTAGGTTCTCTTTGACTGTGGTGTTCAGTCTATTCCACTCCGTTTTTAAGGTGGGGTCGCCTGTCCTCTTATATTGCCTTAATAATTGTCTTTTGAGTTTTATTGTAGAGAGGATGCTTTGTGGAATTGCTTCCGTTCTATTACGGATCGTTCTGGTGGGGACGGCTTCTTTTATGGCCAGGTCGTATGCTGCAACTATTTGCTCGTTGTAATTGTCTAATTCGGCTGCTGAGCTGATGTTTGCGGTTGGGAGTTTTTCATGCAGGATGTTGGTGAATTTTTCCCAGTTTGTTTTCTTGTAGAGCTTGATGCTCTTTGGGGGTCCTGGGGCGTATTTTTTGGGGCCAAGTGCCGTGGTGTCGAAGAGAAGGGGGATGTGGTCACTCCCTATGCTTGGGCCAACTCTGCAGGCGGTGCAGTGTATCGCCAGGGTGTCACTGCAGAAGATGTGGTCCGGAATGGAAGAGCCAACATGGTTAATAAGGGTAGGGGTGTCGTTTTGGAGCCAGACTAGGGGTGAATCGTCTATGAGGTCTTCCAGAGCTCTGCCTTTTGTTGTCGTAAGTCTGTCTCCGAAGGCTCGGCTTCTGGCGTTAAAGTCGCCCATTATGACGCAATTACCGCGTGATATTAGGTATCTCATGAGGTCTTCTGGGAGGTGATCGTGAGGGGGGCAGTATATGGTGGCTACAGTTATTGTGCCCATTTTTGGGGAGTCTATTTCTATTGCCACCACGTGCAGGTGCTGGAAGTTCTGCGGGAGTTCTAGGCGCACTGCTGGGACGTCCTTGTGGTGAAAGATAGCGGCTCCTCCGATGCTTGGATTGGTTTGCTGTGATCTGTGGCAGATCATGTTCTTTAATTGTTGGATCTGCTGGCCTGCTCTGACCTCTGTGATTCCTAGTATATCCACCCTTTCTTCGTCTACCAGGCTTTGTATAAGGGGATGCTTCCTGTTAAACCCACAGGCATTCACGACAGCCACAGTGGCTGGTGCGGATCTTGTGCTAGTCGCCATCTTGTCTAACCGATCCTAGGCTTGTGGGGGCTGGGGGCGTCGCATTACGGTAGATCTTAGTGAAGAGTATATGCGACTTGTTGTTCGTGACGCTGACGACCATTTTTCTGGCAAAGAATTGTTCAGTGACTGTGGCCATGGCTTTCGTTATGATCTCGCGTCTATCTGGGAGGATATTGTGGAGAGCAGTTGTTATCGCTCGCACTACATCCTCCACATGGATTGGCTCTTCGTCTGAGGTTTCTGGGCCGTTGGTCATTGGCTCTTCTATTTTGGGGGCATCTACGCATTTGATCGGCTCAGTTGTTTCCAGGGCGGCAGCCGGGGTGGGGGTGCTTTATGGGCTCGGGTGCGGCGGCCGGTTGCGCGCGCGCCCCATTGGTCGGCGGCCGCAACAGGGCGAGCTGGTAAAGGTGCGGCGGCGGCTGGCGGCGGGTGCCACTGTGTGGGGAGACGCTGACTAGAGCGGAGCGCTTGCTACTGGTGTTGCTGCTGCCGTACGTTCGTTCGAGATGCCGCCCAAGACTAGCGGGAAGGCCGCCAAGAAGGCTGGCAAGGCGCAGAAGAACATTTCGAAGGGCGACAAGAAGAAGAAGCGCAAGAGGAAGGAGAGCTATGCCATCTACATCTACAAGGTGCTGAAGCAGGTGCACCCTGACACGGGCATCTCGTCGAAGGCGATGAGCATCATGAACAGCTTCGTGAACGACATTTTCGAGCGCATTGCGGCCGAGGCTTCTCGCCTGGCGCACTACAACAAGCGCTCGACCATCACGTCCCGCGAGATCCAGACCGCTGTGCGGCTGTTGCTGCCTGGCGAGCTGGCCAAGCACGCCGTGAGCGAGGGCACGAAGGCGGTGACCAAGTACACGAGCTCCAAGTAAGGAGGTGGCTCTGGAGTGGAAGGAAGGATGGAGAAGGCTCCTCCGTTGCGAGAGCGGCAAAACGGCCCTTTTCAGGGCCACCAACTTGCCTTTTGCGGGAAGGGCGGAATTGTTGTTGTTGTTGTTTGTGTGGACGGCTGTGATGTATGTGTGCATTTTGATTGTGGGTGGGGGGGGGCGCGTCAAAGCGTGTTGCGGGGGACGGCCACGAGGTTGGTCGCCGTGGCGTGGAATGGTGGCACGCCTCGTTGGAGTGGTTTTGACCCATTGGTGGTGGTGTGTGTGTGTTACCTGTCTGCGAGGGGGGACAGTGCGATCGGCGACTTTTGTGTCACCGTAACGACGGCCGTTTGCGGGTTTGTTTTTTGCACATCATACATGGCGAGGGTGAAATGTGAAATGTTTTTGTTTGGTTTTTTTTTGCCGCCCACTATTCCCTTTGCTGTACGCCGAGTTTGACAATGGTGCGACGTAACTGCAGCGTGGAGGTGTGTGAGTGACGTTGAAATTGAACGTGCCATTAAGACGCATTGTTGTTGTATTGTACTGTACGTGTACGGCGACACGCACGATGATGTACCATTCGACTCTGATTTTTGATAGCCGTGTCTGACTGATTGCGTACGACGCACGCACACCGATGTCGTCATTCAAGATGCACGCGTGTCCAGTGCAGTACAGTAAGCGCGACGCTAGACGGCGGCGGCGGCGGCGGCGGCGGCGGCGGCGGTCGTCGTTTGTTTGGCGAATGTCTGTACACGTGTTTGTCTGTGTCCATCCGGTATGTATGTGTTTGTTTGAAAGTGTTTTGTGTGTCGGTGACGTGGTCCGATCCGTCGCCCCCTGAGTAACTGTCGATCGGCGCGATAGACCGGCGTCACGCAACTGAACCGAAGTCTTGGGCACACCCGTCATACTGTTGTACACCGTCGCGCTGAGAACGGTGACGAAAGGTTGACTTTGATCGGTCGAATGTCTGGGCAGAACGTGAGGAATGAGGCAAGAGTGCAAGGAGGGGGGGCAAAAGAGAGAGGAAGGGAAAAAGGGGAGAAACGCATTCGTAGAGCAACGGAACGTTCCCGTGTCGGAGGCGTATTGGAGCCGCACTGAAATGCGTTTAACGGCGGCGCGGCTGCAAGTGTCTGCCGTGGTGAACGTTACCTTTGACGGCTGCATTGGGCTTTGCTTTTGCTTTTGCTTTTGCTTTCGCTTTCGCTTTCGCTTTCCCGGATGTACGTAACGTTTGTTGATATGGTTCTGAGGAAGAGTGTATGACAGTGCCGTGCCGTCCATGTTCGTGTGCCCTCCCATTGTGTGTATGCTATTGTCTGTGTACTTGAATGATGTATGTAGGTGTTAGTGGACATGTTTCACCAGTGGGGGGAAATGGATCGTCGATAGTTGGCGTCACTCTGTCACGGTCGAGATGACGCACCCTCCGTACAGAAAGGTGTCGAGAAAGTGTGTGTGTGTGTGTGTGCGTCCGTGAATTGGCAGTGTTTGGAGGTGGGCGTGCCCTGCATGTGGCCCGGAAGGCTGTTCGTTTGGCGGTAGTGTTGTGTGGACAGGGGAGGGGCATGCGTAACGCTGCTGGCATGGCATTTCGGGAGATGGGAGGGGGCAAACGAGGAGCGGCGGCCAAAGAAAGGCGGGACGGGGAGGGGCGCGGTGTGGGTGGCTTGCGCCTGTGCTCGGCGTTGTGGTTTGTGCAAAAGAGGAGGAGAAAAACAATGAGTTGCCAGGGAGGGGAGCGGTGTTGTGTTGTGGTTGTCGTGGTGTAGCCGCAGACGCGGCTGTCAGTGAACGTGGCGAGACGGACGGATGCGCGGAGGGGCGGGGGCGGCGCATTTCGCCGGTGCCGTGCCGTGCCGTGCCGTGCCTGACAGCCGCGTGGTCGCTGTGTTGTTGGTGGCGTGGGGGCGAGGAGAGTACCGTACGGGTGTGCTTGTGCGCCGGAAATGGCACACTGCGCCTGCCCGTCTTGGAGGCTGATGGCTGTGGTGTGGAAATGGGGCGCGGTGATGTTGAAGCAGTTGAAGAACAGAAAAGAAACCAAGAAAACGGGAGGCGTGATGCGGCGGTGGTGGTGAGAGCGGGAAAAACAAAACAAACAAAAAAAAAACAACAAAAAAAAGAAGGAAAAACAACAAGAAACAAAAAAGAAAACAAAAAGTCTATCAATATTAGAATGTAAATGGAAATGGAAATGGACCCAGGTATAACCTCCCTGCACAAATAGCAGAGAGTCCGATGATAATAGAAATGTGCCAGAATGTTAACGTCCCTACAAAACAAACCCAACGATAATATTAATGAAAGAATGAACCGTATGTAACATTGCAACAGACATAATGAAACCTGATAAATTGTATAAGGGCAGCAGCGTTGACCTTTGGCCCTGTATTCAGAATAAAAAGAGCCAAAGATCGTCACCCCAATGAAAAAGACACTGAAACACGTATGTAACATAGCAGCGATGGCGAGACATTGTAGCATCTGTGACCAGAGAGTTTGCGCTGGACCGCGCGAGTGTTGCGAGCGGTTCTCAGTCAGTCAGTCAGTCAGTCGGTCGGTCGTTGCGAGTCTGTAGGTCTGTCTAGTTGAGGGCTGTACTCTGTCAGTAGTCGTCGCGTGCAGTACGCTAATAGTCGTCATGCAGAGCGGTCGGTCAGTAGTAGCAGCCGAGTGCGGTTGTGTGATGTAGGCGGTCGGCAACACTGGTCAAGATGGTGAATAAGGTATACTGTTAATTAATATAATCATTAGATAATGAACAATTTTATTTATTGTAATTATTCTCCAACAAGTTCCCCAATAATAATTTTTATTTCAAAAGCATTTTTCAAACATTTAATTTTTTATTGAACTGAAGAGTTCGTTGCACTTCACATTTCATTCCACTTCTTTGAAGAAAAATTTCACTAAAATCACAAAAAAAAAAGAGAATATTATTATTTGCAATGCAGTTCCTCCAAGCGCTGCGCAACAAACAAGAGCAGAAATGTGACATCCATTTATTCTGAGGTAAGACTTTAATTCTGATTGTTTTGCACAGGGCCAAAGACCGATATTTCGGTTTAATTGAAGTTTCTTGTCACTGAACGGACTTTTAAATGTTGTGAAGAATTTATATTTGAGTCAGATTGCGAATTTAACATTTTTGTTGCCATTTTCAATACCTCTCATTGTGGGCGAGGTTACAATTAGCGCAATGTCCATTAGCATCCGTAAATAACATTGTCCATTATTTTAAATTTTGCGGGGAGGTTACAACGCACAAAAAAAAAAAAAAACAAAACAAAAAATTGCATTTGTATCCGCTCCTCAATTGTAGATACCCCTTACACAGCTGTGTGCAATGAATGAGTGCTGGCTGGTAATTAATTGCACTCCTTGGAGGGAAATGCCATAGGAAGTAGTCTTTAAAAAGTGAATGTTTTTCGTTAAAAGACAAAAGTTACTTTAGAAAAAAGTAATAGTGGGGCTTTTTGTCGTTGAACAAAATAAGTACAATGAACATACGTTATCAGATTTGCGCAAAATGCAGCTTCACACTACCTTTTGATTATAACACAATATACTATACATCGTCCCGAACCGTGACCAGAGTCGCGAGACGAGCAGAGCACGCCGCCGACGCCCGCTCAGTACAACCGTCCACCCGCTACTACTGTCGACCGACTACTACCTCTCCCGACTCGCGCTACAATATATATAACAACTGTTCCTGGCGACCCGGTGCGTGCCACTACTGTCGTCTGGCGCGGTCCAAGCGCCGACTAGCAACGATAAATAACTCTCTGGTCAGACAGAGATGCTGTCATGCCTCGCCATCGCTCTGGTAATGAATACATACGTGTTGCAGCGTGCGTACCACCGGAACACGCAGTGGCGGAGCCAAAGACTGTGTTGTCGAGGTCGAGTGCGAGCGGGAAGAGAGGCAGCGTCGGCACGGAGATGCAAGCGAGCGCGAGACGCACGGGGGCTGCGGCGTGGCGCGTTTGCGGTCGGCGCCTTTGGTGGCAACGGCCGGGACAAGCAGCGGTGTATGGTGTGGTGCGGGGCGGACAGGGGCGGCGGTGGACGGGGAGGAGGCGGCGCGACGACGGCATGGGGGCGAAAACGGGACGGGGGACGGCGGATGTTGAGAGGCGTCACGCGCGGACAGGACACAGACACAGAGACACACAGATTGGAAAGGGAGGGTGCGCGGTAATAGTTGGGAATGTGCGTACCGTGCGGGACGGGAGTGGGCGAGGAACACGGTCGTGGCCCCTGTTTTGGGTGCGTGTGATGACGTCGGTGTGTTGTGGGAAGGGAAGGTGCTGTGGCGGCGGCGCGTAATGGGCGTAGGCCGAAAAGAGAAAGGAACGTCGGCAGTGTGTTGGCAAGCGTCGGTTCGACTGCGACGTTGATGGGCAGGGCAGGGCGAGGTTAATGGTGGTAGGAGTAGGCGTGTGGGCGCACAAAATCTGCCGCTGCAGGCGGTGCCGTAACCGCCATGGCGGGAAGGAGAGAGGGCCAAAGAAAGAAAGAAAGAAAGAAAGAAGAAAACAAAAAAAAAAAAAAAAAGGAGGAGGGGGGGGCGAAAGTGGAGAGGCGGTGGTGTGAGAAGGGCGGGGGCGGAAGGAAGGCAGGAAGGACAAGAGGCGAGGCGACGGCTTGCTTTGTGTATCGGTCGGTCTCTGGCTATGCTTCGTTTTCTGCAGCAGGGTCGGTGCGCGGCGTGGCTCGCGGCAGTGGGAACGCCTGGCGGCTGGACGGCCAGCAATGCGGTTGGATGGGCGGCCACAGCACCGCACCTGTGCCCGAGGAGGAGACGCTGGCGGCGGGCCCTGAGGTGAGGCCGGCTCGGCTCGGCTGGGGCTGTGGATGTGTAGGTGTGCGCCGCTGCTGCAACAACGAGTAAAACGCGAGAAGAAGGGATGGCGGTAGAGAGAGGAAAAAAAAAAGGTCGTGTTGTGTTGATGCGCAGGCAGACGCGTACAGAGAGACGAGCCCGGTCTGCAGCAGGGTGTGGCCGTGCCGAGTGCAGAGCAGCGGCGGCTCGGTTCGGTTCGGCCCGGCCCGGCCCGGCCCGGCGGGCCGCGCTGTTGTCGCGGACGTGAGCGCCCCCTGGCGGGTGGCCGGAGGCGGCGCGGCGTGTTGGACGTGTGGCTGGTGGCAGTGCACAATTTGCGAGTGGCTGGCGGTGTGGTGTGGCGGTTGGCGCGTCGGGCGGCGGAGAGAGAGAGAGAGGGGGAGGAGAGGTATGTGTTGCGGGCGCCCTTTGCTGCGCTGCGTCGTTGCGTGTGCCGTACAGGGCGGGCGCTTGTCGACTGTGTGGGCGGTGTGGCGAATTGGCGTGAAACGGCTGCCGAGAGGTGTGTGGTAGCGAGCCGGTCGGTGTCAGTGCGAAGGGGAATGTGCGTGCGTTTGGCGGTTTCGGTGTGCTTTTTGCGGCGTGAGAGTGGGGAATTAGTGGGGCCGGCTGTTGTGTTGGTTCCTTGTGTCTTGTGTCGCGTAGCTTGATGGCAACGTGGAAGGACGCCGGTTTCGTTTCGAGCCTTGCGTGTGGTTGTCGACGTTGACTGGTTGGCGTGTGCATGTGTGGGTCGCGAGTGCGTTTTTGGCTGGCTGTGTGTGTGTGTGTGTGTGTGTGTGTGTGTGTGTGTGTGTTTTGGGGGGGAAGGGGGAGGCGGTGGTGAAAGTGCAGTCGTTGCCACGGGCGCGTCGTCGGGTGGGGCTGGGGCTGTGCGTCGTGGCGGAAAGGTGGTAGGTTGCGGGAAGCGAGCCCGTCGTTGACGGTGTCGCGTGAGTTGTGACTCGAGTGGGGCGCGGGGCGCGGGACAGGAGCAGCGTGCCGCTGCGTCGTGGTCGTCAGCAGAGGCTGTGCGTGTGCTTGTCCTTTTTGTGGGCGGTTCGTGCGAGGCGTTTTTTGTTTCGTGTTGCCCTAGTTGTTAGTTTATTTTTTTTTTGTGTTTGTTATTTTGAGACGACGACTGGTTGGTGGCGTGCGCGCGAAGTGGCGGTGTGCGCTTCCCGTGTCGTTTTGTTTTTGTTTGGTTTTTTTGTTTTTGTGTGTTTTTTTTTTGCACTGGGCCCCGGGGGGTGGGTGGGTGCGTGTGTGTCGATTGCCGGCTGGCGAAAGGTGCGCCATCGGCGGGGTGGGTCGCCGGCACAAGTAGAGGCGGCGGCGTTGTTGCTGTTGTTGTGTGGTGTTTGTTTTGTTCGGCTGTGTCGGCGAGCTGTGTTGCGGTGCGTGTGAATGGTGGTGCAAAAGTGCTGGCGTTGGGGCTGCGACTGCGACGGCGGCGAGCCGCGGGCGCGCATGATAGTGATGTTGTGAACAGCGGCTGTGTACGGTAGTGGTGTTGTTGTAGCACGACGTGCATCCGGGCCGGCGCGGAAAGCGCAGTTGCGGGCGGTTGCCCTTCGGTGCCAGCCATGTCGCGTGAGCGGCGGGTTGCTCTGGTGTCGACACGTGGTGCTCTGGGTTGTTGTGTGGTGCCCTTTGGCCGGTGGGGGTGGTTCGCGTGTGTCTCGTTCGCGCTCGGTATCTGGTCGTGGTCGTGCTGCTCCCCCGTCTGTCGGCGGTTTTCGACGTCGTCTGTACGTTTTTGTTCGTTTGCGGCGTGCCTGCCGACGTCGTCCCGTCGCGACCTTTCAACCGAAAGTGTGGCGCCCGAAGGTGAACGAACGTAACCCTGACCTCGGCGCTTTACGCTCAGCCGAGCGAACCGAACCTAACCTGTGGTGTGGCGAGGTGAGCTCAGCCTGTGAGCCCCTAACGTCTACGTAAGGTAAGCTGTCCGGCTGACGCCTCACGTTTGAACGCTTTTTTTTAACCTAGCACTGACCCCTTAACCTAACGTGTAACCTAACCTAACCTCTGACGCCTGACGTGTTTGAATGCTTAACCTAAGTTTGACACTTAACCTAACCCAAGTCCCCTTAACCTAACCCACGTCCACCTAACCCTAACCTAACCTAGACGTGTAAACGTAATGTGTAACGCGTAACGTGTAAGGTCGGCTGTCGTGTGTGCTGACGGCAGATTGGGTTGGTCTGTAGATTCGGATTGCGGTTTGCCTCGGTCGAGGGGTTGGGTCGGAAGCGGCGAGGGGCGGCGGCGCCTGTTGCGCAGGCGGCGTCCGTTTGCGGCGGGCAATTGTTGATAAACGGCTGTGAATGTTGGCGGGCGAGAGGAGGAGGACGGCGCGCGATGTGGCCCGACGGCTGCGGGCCGATCGGGAAACGGCGGGAGGGCGACGGAAGGCGATGGGGCGGCGGAGGCGCGTTTGCACGGCCGTCATCGCCGCACGCCTCGGCTTGTGTGGCTGTGGCGCCGGCCGCGCTGGCCGGGCTGCCGCGGCGACGGTGTGGGAGTTTTGCCGAAGGTTTGGCCATTGTGGCGGGTCGTCGGCTGGGGCTGTGGGGGCGGCATTTGGGCGGGGGCGGCGATTCTCGGCGGGCCGACCCAGGCTGTAGCGCGCGGTAGCTGCAGTTTGGCCGTGGTTTGCGGCGCTGCCGTGGCGACTGGTTGGCGACTGTGGTGTGGCTGTGTGTAGCCCCATCCTCGGTGGTTTGAAAGGCGCGGGCGGTTGTGGCGCAGGTTTGGGGCTGCTCCGCACAGGCTGTCGGACGTTGGGCGGTAGCAAGCGCGGGAGGCGCGGCGCGGCGGCGCGCAGAGTGGCGGCCGCTCTCTCGGCCGTCCGCGCCCGCCCGCGACACTGGCTGGGCCTTGTGATTCTCTGCTCTGCTGCTGTGCTGTGCTTGCATGCCTGCCTGCCGTCCCGCTCGCTCTCGCTCTCGCTCTCGCTGTGTGTTACGCGCGTCGTCGAAATGGCAGATCAGGCGGCTACGAACGAGACTGCTGCGGCACCCGCCGCCACCGGCACTACGAAGAAGGCCAAGTCTGCGTCGTCTGCGAAGAAGCCGCGCGCCAAGCCTGCGCACCCGCGCACCTCTGAGATGGTGACGGCCGCCATCAAGAGTCTGAAGGAGCGCGGCGGGTCGTCGCTGCAGGCGATCAAGAAGTACATTGCCGCGCACTACAAGCTGGACGCGGAGAAGCTGGCGCCGTTTATCAAGAAGTACCTCAAGTCGGCCGTCGTGGCGGGCGAGCTGGTGCAGACGAAGGGGAAGGGCGCGTCCGGCTCGTTCAAGCTTGCCGGCGCCGGCGGCGGGGGGGCGGCCGAGGGCGGCAAGGCTCGTGCTGGCGGTGCCAAGAAGAAGCGCGCCGCTCCGGCCAGCAAGGAGAAGAAGGGCGCCCGTGCGGCCGGCGCAAAGAAGGCTGGTGGCGTGAAGGCGGCGACCGGTCGGAAGGCGGGCGCCGCCAAGAAGGCGTCTGCGGCGTCGGCCGCTCCCGCGGGTGCGAAGAAGGCGGCTGCGGCCAAGCCGGCCAAGGCCAAGTCGCCGTCGAAGGCGAAGAAGGCCGCCAAGGTTCCGACGAAGAAGCCGAAGGCGCCGCGCCCGAAGAAGGCGACGACGCCGTCTAAGGCGAAGGCTTCGCCCAAGAAGAAGAAGTAGAGTAGAGGAGAAAGAGATGGGAGAAAGGAAGGGTTTGGCGCTTGACTCCGTCGTCCCCACCCCCCGTCGTCGTCTAGTGGCGCGCAAGAGACGCGCGGCCCAAAACGGCCCTTCTCAGGGCCATCAAAGCACGTCGGGGAAGGTTTTGATTGTCGTGTTGCGTTTGGTGTGGGTGTCTGTCTGTCTGGCGTTTCTGTATGCCCGTGGGGATGCTGTTTGCGTGCCGTGGTGGTTGGATTGCGGGGGTCGGTGGCGGGTGTGGGCGGCGGTAGCGGTAAGCGGTGTTGTTGTTGATTGTCGCCGTGTTTGTGGCGGCGGCCGACGGTTGGTTTTCTGTCACGTTGTTTTGTTTGAATACGTTGGTTGGCTTGCCTGCGTTCGTTCTTCTCGGATGTCTGTCTTGTCTAGTCGTGTCTGGTCTTTGTTGTTTTGTTCCTTTGTGTGTGTGTGTGTGTGTGTTATGTTTTGCAACGGGGGGCACGTTGAGATGTGGAAGGAGTCGGCGGGGATTTCGGTGGCGTGTAGAGCGAGCGAGCGCGCCTGCCTGGCCGTTGGCCGTCGGAGTGGAGTGCGGGTTTGTTTTTGTGTTTTCGAAACGAAAGCGGCGGCCGGCCGGCCAGCCACCCGTGCGGTGTGACGTCGGCCGTTGGGTATTGTGCGCTTTGAGCGCCGGGGAGGGATGATGTGTGATTGTTGCGCGCTGCTAAGCAGGCAGGCAGAGTGAGCGGGTGTGGCGGACGGACGGGAAGTGGTGGTTGTTGTTTTTGGGTTGCGGGGCGAGAGGCAGGCGACCGACAAAGTTTGCTCGCGACGGAGAGATGTTAGTGGCCCTGAAAAGGGCCGTTTTTGTTTGTGCGGTGCGGTGCCGCGGCGCGGTTTAGGCGCGCTCGCCGCGGATGCGGCGCGCGAGCTGGATGTCCTTGGGCATGATGGTGACGCGCTTGGCGTGGATTGCGCACAGGTTGGTGTCTTCGAAGAGGCCGACGAGGTAGGCCTCGCTGGCCTCCTGCAGGGCCATGACTGCGGAGCTCTGGAAGCGCAGGTCGGTCTTGAAGTCCTGGGCGATCTCGCGCACTAGGCGCTGGAATGGCAGCTTGCGGATGAGCAGCTCTGTGCTCTTCTGGTAGCGCCTGATTTCTCGCAGGGCGACGGTGCCCGGCCTGTAGCGGTGGGGCTTCTTGACGCCTCCGGTGGCGGGCGCGCTCTTCCTCGCCGCCTTGGTGGCGAGCTGTTTGCGCGGCGCCTTTCCGCCGGTGGACTTGCGGGCCGTTTGCTTTGTGCGGGCCATAGCGGTAGCGGAGCGGCGTGCGTGGAGGTTAGGTGCGGCGCGGCGTCCGGTGCTGCCTTGACAACGGGCCCGCGCGCCTCCGTGCTGCGCTTATATGCCCTCGGTTGCGCGTGGTGGGGGGAGGGCGGGCCAGAGTCTATATAGGGGGGCGGCGGGCGCGCTGGGCGCAGACCGTAGCCGACTCGCCAGCCGCTGCAGCTGCTGCTTGTGCACGTTTTGCTTTGCCCGAGGAAGGAAGGATGACAGGCCGCGGCAAGGGAGGAAAGGGGCTCGGCAAGGGTGGCGCCAAGCGGCACCGCAAGGTGTTGCGCGACAACATCCAGGGCATCACGAAGCCCGCCATCCGCCGCCTGGCTCGCAGGGGCGGCGTGAAGCGCATCTCTGGTCTGATCTACGAGGAGACCCGCGGGGTGCTGAAGGTGTTCCTGGAGAACGTGATCCGCGACGCGGTGACGTACACTGAGCACGCCAAGCGCAAGACTGTGACGGCCATGGACGTGGTGTACGCCCTGAAGAGGCAGGGGCGCACCCTGTACGGTTTCGGCGGTTAGGCTGCGTCGCAGCGGGCGCTGGCCTTCCCGCGGCCGTGCTTGTGGGTGGGAGAGACTAGAAAACGGCCCTTTTCAGGGCCACCACACTGTTCGGAAGTTGAAAAGTGCGAAAGAGTCTGTGTTGTTTGTTTGTTTCTTTCTTTCCGTTTGAGCGACGTGATGTGACTGGGAGGGGAGAAGGAAAGGAAACGTGTCATGTGGCTGGCTGTGTGTGGGAGCTCCTTCGTTTGTGTTTGTTATTGTGTGTCGTTGTATCGATCGCGACGGAGATGGCGGGCTGTGTGTTGTTGTGCGAGAGGCGGTGATTATTTGCTTGCGTGGTTTGGCTCTGTGTGTTTGCGGCGGCGTTGGGGTTTCCGAGGCAAGGCGTGTGGGCACAGGCGGCCGGATCAGCTGTTTCGTTCGTGTCGACGGCCGTTGCGCGCGGGAGTGGAGGGTGGTGTGTCGACACGCCTCCCTGTAACAATGGTCATTATTGCTGCCGTTGTCGTTTGGAAGGCGACTGCGACCGTGCAAAATGAATGTGTGTGTGTGTGTGTGTGTGTGTTTGTTGGGCCACACGGGCTGTGTGGACGACAAGATGGCGGACGTGCGCCGGCGGCGGCTGTGCTGTGAAAGTGCAAAGTTAAAACAAAACAAGGTGCGGCGAGGACGACTGAAATTTTGCTTTGGACGTAGGTTTGTGTGGTGGCCCTGAAAAGGGCCGATTGTTGTGGGCCGGGCCGAGCCGAGCCGGCAAAGCGCGTTGCGTGCAGGGGAGCACGCGGCGCTGCGATTGCCTTGGCCTCCTTTAGGCCTTCTTCTCGGTCTTCTTTGGCAGCAGGACGGCCTGGATGTTGGGCAGGACACCACCCTGTGCGATGGTGACGCCCGACAGGAGCTTGTTGAGCTCCTCGTCGTTGCGGATGGCAAGCTGCAGGTGGCGCGGGATGATGCGCGTCTTCTTGTTGTCGCGGGCCGCGTTTCCGGCCAGCTCGAGCACCTCAGCCGCGAGGTACTCCATGACGGCGGCGAGGTAGACGGGCGCCCCGGCGCCGACGCGCTCTGCGTAGTTTCCCTTGCGCAGGAGGCGGTGGATTCTGCCGACCGGGAACTGGAGCCCAGCCCTGCTTGAGCGGGACTTTGACTTGCCCTTGACTTTGCCTCCCTTTCCGCGTCCGGACATGGCGATGGGCTAGCGACGGTGCACACGAAACGGAAACGAAAACGACCGGTGCGAGCGGCAGCGAGTCGAGCAGCGGAGTGCGTGCCGGCGCACGCACGCACGCTCATTACCTGGTTGGGTAGTGCCTGACTACCTCTTGGTTAAGCAAGTTAAGTGCAAGCACTATTCCTGCGTTTCCTAATATGTGTTGGAGTTGGCCTATCGTGTGTGTAGGTCCTATTTTGTGATGAGCATTTATGTTACTTTATAATCGGTACTGGACAGGTTTTACTGCCGCAGCAGGTCGGGCCATCTTGTGGTGGCCCTTTTATGTGGTTGGTTCCCGAGGTTCGAGACCAGTCTGTTCTCTGACTGCTGTGTTTTCTCATAAAACAGTTGAGCGGTCTGTCTTATCCTATCCTTTATTGGCTGCACTCCAGTGATGGCATGCAACTCCCTGTTGGGAAAATCACGCGGGAGTTTCATGACCATCCTAAGCACTTTACCCTGGAGGCCCTGCAATCTCCGGATGTGGCAGTCTGCCGCGTTGCCCCATACTACTGCCGCATACTCCATCACCGGCCTTATAAGGGCGAGAAACAGCGTAATGCCGCAGCGTGTGGGTAGGGTTGTCTTCGGGTTCAGGATTGGGTATAGCGCTCTCAATCTGCCATAGGCTTTAGCCACAATGTCCCTTATGTGCGGTCCCCACGTGAGGCGCCTATCCAGGGTAACCCCTAGGTATTTTGCAGTGCGGGTCCATGTGATGGGGCCTCCCATGATCCGCACCGGCTGTAGGTCGTTGGGGATTCTTTTCCTTGTAATGATGATTGCCTGGCTTTTGCTGGCATTGTATTTCAGGCGCCACTTTGTGGCCCATGTCCCTAAAGCTTCACATGCCGTCTGCAGGCGGCGGCGCATGAGGTTTGCGTTCGCGGTTCTGGTATACAACGCGGTGTCATCGGCGTACAATGCGACCGAGACTCTGTTGGCCTTTGGCGTGTCCGAGGTGTATAGGGAGTACAAAAGGGGGCCAAGGACAGAGCCCTGTGGCACTCCCGCCTGTATGGGCCTTGCCGTGGATATACCCGCTCCCGCACGGACATTGAACGTGCGTCCACTAAGGTAGGACTTGATGAGTCGAACGTGTGGCGTAGGTACCCCCATTGCAAACAGTTTGTAGAGGAGGCCCTCGTGCCACACACAATCGAAGGCCCTAGAGACATCAAGCAGCACTACCCCTGCGTACTGTCGACTCTCCAGGGCACCCATTGCATCCTCCACAAGACGTAACAGCTGTTGCTCTGTGCTATGTCCACGTCGGAAGCCGAATTGTTCCGGCGGGATTAGCTCCTCAGCGTTGACGTGAAGCATTAGCTTTTTGGAGTACAGGCGCTCAAATACCTTAGATATTGATGGTAAAAGGCTGATCGGCCTGTAGTTCTGTGGAAGCCTGGTGTCTTTGCCCTGTTTCGGTATGGCAACCACCTCTGCATGTTTCCACGCTGAGGGGAAGTTGCCAGTCTGCATGATCCGATTGAAGATCGCGGTGATGGGGCGAATGGCTGCTTGTGGTAACTGAAGCAGTATTGCATTTTCTATCTGGTCGCACCCCCCCGCTTTCCTCGGGTTTAACTGCTTCAATTGAGCCTGTACTTCCTCCTCTGTGAAGTCTTCGATGTCTGTTCCGCCATCACTTTCGAGGAAGACTGGGAGCCGTTGCTGTACTATACGAATGTGCTCCTCATCGATGGGATCCTCTACAGGAGTGAAGTTCTCCGCAAAGGCATCGGCCAAGGCACTGGCCTTGGCGTCAGGCTCGCAAATCGCCTCACCCCTGACTTGTAGGGGAGGGATGCTTTGTCCTTTCCTCAGAAAGTACTTAGTCGTTTTCCAGGCTGACCCATCGTTTATCTGCAAGCTGGCTATCTTCCCTTCCCATTCCCTATTACGATGGCCTTCCACCGCCACTTTCAGCTCTCTCCTGAGCCTGTTGAGGAGACGCTTAGTGACAGGACTTCTGGTTACTTGCCATTCCCGAAAGACTCTATTTTTGTGGGCTATAGCGTCTATTAGCTCTGGGGGGAGCTGGCGTGAAAAGTCTTTAATTTTTTGAGGGCCTCTGGGGGAAGCATTTGCTACAGCCTGTATTGTAGCTGCATTAAGTCTTCTGATTGCCTCATCAGTACCTATGTCAGCCAGGTCTGGGATTTCATTGAGGGTACCTTGCAGGCTCTCTCTAAACTGTTCCCAGTTGACTTTACCTAGTGGCCTTCGGTGGCTCTGGAGTAGCTCGCCTTGAACCTCCAGGTCGAATATTACTGGTAGGTGATCCGACGAGAGCGCGTTTCGGGTTGTTGCAGTTGTGCGGTTGCCCACTCCCTTCAGTAGTGCGATGTCGAGCACGTCGGGACGGCCGCCTTTTGCAGGGTAGCAAGTGGGATCATACGGTCCCAGGGCGACTGCGTTGTGCCGTCGAACCACATTTAACAGGCGACGTCCACTCGTATTGGTCACTCTGGAGTTCCACTCGGCGTGTTTAGCATTGAGGTCACCCGCGATAAAGATTTTACCGCGGATGGACAACAATGCCGCGAAGTCCGCCGGGTCCAGTAGTTTACCTGGTGGTCGGTAGGTTGCAACGAATGTGGTTTCGCCTGTCGATGTTTGTACTACCACTGCTGTGGCTTCAACCGTGCGAAGTCTCGGCAGTTGCACAATGTGGTGTTTGAGGCAGTTTTTAATATAAATGGCAGTGCCTCCTCCATGGGTTAACCTGTCTGTGCGGTGGCATGTGTAATTCGCCGCACGTACGAAAATACCTGGCTTTAGCATAGTTTCCGAGACTAGGCATATATCTATTGCCTCGTCCCGGAGAAACTGCCTGAATTCCCCACCTTGGGTACGTATGCCATTTGCGTTCCAGGCGCAAACTGTTAATCCATGAATGGCGTTATTCATTGGTATTGGTTCCAGGTGGTTGTTGGGCCTTGTTGGCTGTCGTAAGTGCAGTTATGAGCTGCGGTAGTGTTTTCATCATTTCGGCTACCGATGTCATTAGTAGGCGCATCTCGCGGAGTTCTTCCGCGATGTTTGCGGAGGTGTTATTCGCGTCATTGGTGTGTTCTGTGGTCGTCACTGTTTCGCTCGTGTTAGCTGCGCTCTCGGGCGCGGTGGCTTGCTCGCTAGCGCTTCCTGCGCTTGCTCGCTTGCCACCCGCTGTTGCTTCCGCGTCATTTCGCGGCTTGGCAATGCTGGAGTAACTTACGCCATTTTCGATTTTCCTGGCTGGTGTGGTGTTTTTTCTCGCCGGTATGTTGTTCCTAGTCTGTTTGTTGTCGGCCTTCTTGAAGACCACGCACCCCCTGTAGCTTGCTACGTGGGCGAGCCCACAGTTGCAGCACTTGGGCGTGTTCGTTCTTGGTGTGGGGCAGTCTCTACTTTGGTGCTCCCCTGCGCATTTCACACACCGTGGGGGCATTGTGCAATATCTTGCCACATGGTTTAACCCTTGGCAGGAGTAGCATTGTGCCCTGCGTCCTTTACCGCGGAACTTCTCAACTTGCACGTTCGTAATGTTCGCGACCCTAGTTACCTGGAATATCTTCCTGTTTTCTACGTTGTCTACCAGGACGACCATGAACAACGGCGTTTGCCGATTTGTCTTCGGCGTCTTCATGCGTGATACAGCCCTTATTCCGTAGCCTAGGTCCTCAAGTTCCTCTTTCAGATGGTCAGGATCCATCTGGAAGGGGAGTCTGCGGAACACTACCTTCAGGAGCCTCAATGGTTCGGTGCTGTGAGTATATGAGTGCAGCCGTTTATCTTTCACTACCTTCATAATATTGTCGTAGTCCTCTCTGGATTTTGTGAGGACCTTGTAGGTATCTCTGCCTGCCACCTTGAATGACAGTGTGGACGATGTCACACCCTTCAGAAGGATTTGGAGGCTTTTGAAGTCCTCGGTCCATACAATGACTATTGGTGGGATTTGGACTGTTCTCTGTGTCGGTTCCTCTGTGGGTTCCCCTGTCGTTGGTTCCCCCGGCTCGTCCGTGAATGTGACGTACCTATTTGAGGTGTCAAGTGGTCGTACTTGGTGGAGCACCGCTGCTCTGGCCGTGTGCCTCTTTTTCGGCACTTGGAAGCCGTCCTCAGTTAGCTGTACTCCTTTTGTGGCCTTTGTGCCGGCATGTGATGCCTTTTTGCACGTTTGCAAACTGGGGGCTTTTCCTTTCGAGGTGGTTAGCTTTTCTGGGGATGTTATTTTGGAAGTTGCCGCTGGCCTCTTAAATGGGATATTCTCCTCTCCTAAATCGGTCTGTTTCGTGGGGAGTGTCTTCTCAGAGGCCGCCCCTGAGCACCCCTGCTGGACAGCCGCCCCGTCTGTCGCTGCCTGGTTCCTTCCTGGTATCAGACTTGTGAGGAACTCTAGGCTACTACTAGCCACGCCCGTTCCCGCTTCTGCAGGGTTATCCTCTTTTGCTGCGATTACGTCCTCGACTACTGTTGTGTCCGGCCGGTTTTTCCCCCCCTCACCCCTCTCTACAGCCGGTGTTACATTCCTCTCCTCTCGGGTTGTCTCCTTACGCGGTTGATTCATTGTTTGTTTGGGCGACGCTTGTCCTTTCGGAAGTAGCAGTCGCAGTACGGTAGGGGTTTTCCTGTCTTTGGTTTCGCTTGCAAGTGGAAGCTGTGATGGGGGTGGAAGAGCTCTAGTTGGTGGTGATAAGCCTAGGGGGGATTTTGGAGCTGAGGGCTCCCTGTTTGCACTCGCCTCTTCAGTTCCTAATATCGCAATGGCCGACCCTCCCGCTTGAGGGACAATTCTCGCTCTCGCTCCGATGATTTTCATGTCCGTCGGCGGAAAGGGAGTCAAAGCTGCCAGGGAGTGTCGGGAGTCGCTTTCGTTGGCACCGTTATCCGTCTCAGGCGACAACACCGACCCTAACGTCCTACCAAGCGCGGGTGACTGGCCAGTGACCAGGCCCTGACTTGGGAAATTCCCTACGCCTCGGGGGGGGCAGATGGAGTATCTGCGGCAGCGAGGTGCTCGATCCAGCCGGAAAGGCAGCACACGGCAGCAAGAAGGCACGCCCCAAACCGCGCCAACCCGCAGCCCACAACCAACACCGACAATTTGCTCAACAGCTGTCGGTAATGCAGCCCTTGGAGTCCGAATCTTCCTGCAACTTCGCTCCCGATTTAATAAAATCAGGAGCTCGGAAGCCTCAGTGCACGTAAATGTCCGGCCTTAGCGCGGACAAACGAGCGACTGTTCCCGCAAGCGGGTTCCTAAGGCTTGGTGCAGTACCGTACGTGCTCCCGTAGCCCAGCACACGATCTCCGCACAGTACGGCTGTCACCAAGCGTCTGCGTGCGTGCGTGCCGGCGCAGCCGGGGTGGGGGTGCTTTATGGGCTCGGGTGCGGCGGCCGGTTGCGCGCGCGCCCCATTGGTCGGCGGCCGCAACAGGGCGAGCTGGTAAAGGTGCGGCGGCGGCTGGCGGCGGGTGCCACTGTGTGGGGAGACGCTGACTAGAGCGGAGCGCTTGCTACTGGTGTTGCTGCTGCCGTACGTTCGTTCGAGATGCCGCCCAAGACTAGCGGGAAGGCCGCCAAGAAGGCTGGCAAGGCGCAGAAGAACATTTCGAAGGGCGACAAGAAGAAGAAGCGCAAGAGGAAGGAGAGCTATGCCATCTACATCTACAAGGTGCTGAAGCAGGTGCACCCTGACACGGGCATCTCGTCGAAGGCGATGAGCATCATGAACAGCTTCGTGAACGACATTTTCGAGCGCATTGCGGCCGAGGCTTCTCGCCTGGCGCACTACAACAAGCGCTCGACCATCACGTCCCGCGAGATCCAGACCGCTGTGCGGCTGTTGCTGCCTGGCGAGCTGGCCAAGCACGCCGTGAGCGAGGGCACGAAGGCGGTGACCAAGTACACGAGCTCCAAGTAAGGAGGTGGCTCTGGAGTGGAAGGAAGGATGGAGAAGGCTCCTCCGTTGCGAGAGCGGCAAAACGGCCCTTTTCAGGGCCACCAACTTGCCTTTTGCGGGAAGGGCGGAATTGTTGTTGTTGTTGTTTGTGTGGACGGCTGTGATGTATGTGTGCATTTTGATTGTGGGTGGGGGGGGGCGCGTCAAAGCGTGTTGCGGGGGACGGCCACGAGGTTGGTCGCCGTGGCGTGGAATGGTGGCACGCCTCGTTGGAGTGGTTTTGACCCATTGGTGGTGGTGTGTGTGTGTTACCTGTCTGCGAGGGGGGACAGTGCGATCGGCGACTTTTGTGTCACCGTAACGACGGCCGTTTGCGGGTTTGTTTTTTGCACATCATACATGGCGAGGGTGAAATGTGAAATGTTTTTGTTTGGTTTTTTTTTGCCGCCCACTATTCCCTTTGCTGTACGCCGAGTTTGACAATGGTGCGACGTAACTGCAGCGTGGAGGTGTGTGAGTGACGTTGAAATTGAACGTGCCATTAAGACGCATTGTTGTTGTATTGTACTGTACGTGTACGGCGACACGCACGATGATGTACCATTCGACTCTGATTTTTGATAGCCGTGTCTGACTGATTGCGTACGACGCACGCACACCGATGTCGTCATTCAAGATGCACGCGTGTCCAGTGCAGTACAGTAAGCGCGACGCTAGACGGCGGCGGCGGCGGCGGTCGTCGTTTGTTTGGCGAATGTCTGTACACGTGTTTGTCTGTGTCCATCCGGTATGTATGTGTTTGTTTGAAAGTGTTTTGTGTGTCGGTGACGTGGTCCGATCCGTCGCCCCCTGAGTAACTGTCGATCGGCGCGATAGACCGGCGTCACGCAACTGAACCGAAGTCTTGGGCACACCCGTCATACTGTTGTACACCGTCGCGCTGAGAACGGTGACGAAAGGTTGACTTTGATCGGTCGAATGTCTGGGCAGAACGTGAGGAATGAGGCAAGAGTGCAAGGAGGGGGGGCAAAAGAGAGAGGAAGGGAAAAAGGGGAGAAACGCATTCGTAGAGCAACGGAACGTTCCCGTGTCGGAGGCGTATTGGAGCCGCACTGAAATGCGTTTAACGGCGGCGCGGCTGCAAGTGTCTGCCGTGGTGAACGTTACCTTTGACGGCTGCATTGGGCTTTGCTTTTGCTTTTGCTTTTGCTTTCGCTTTCGCTTTCCCGGATGTACGTAACGTTTGTTGATATGGTTCTGAGGAAGAGTGTATGACAGTGCCGTGCCGTCCATGTTCGTGTGCCCTCCCATTGTGTGTATGCTATTGTCTGTGTACTTGAATGATGTATGTAGGTGTTAGTGGACATGTTTCACCAGTGGGGGGAAATGGATCGTCGATAGTTGGCGTCACTCTGTCACGGTCGAGATGACGCACCCTCCGTACAGAAAGGTGTCGAGAAAGTGTGTGTGTGTGTGTGCGTCCGTGAATTGGCAGTGTTTGGAGGTGGGCGTGCCCTGCATGTGGCCCGGAAGGCTGTTCGTTTGGCGGTAGTGTTGTGTGGACAGGGGAGGGGCATGCGTAACGCTGCTGGCATGGCATTTCGGGAGATGGGAGGGGGCAAACGAGGAGCGGCGGCCAAAGAAAGGCGGGACGGGGAGGGGCGCGGTGTGGGTGGCTTGCGCCTGTGCTCGGCGTTGTGGTTTGTGCAAAAGAGGAGGAGAAAAACAATGAGTTGCCAGGGAGGGGAGCGGTGTTGTGTTGTGGTTGTCGTGGTGTAGCCGCAGACGCGGCTGTCAGTGAACGTGGCGAGACGGACGGATGCGCGGAGGGGCGGGGGCGGCGCATTTCGCCGGTGCCGTGCCGTGCCGTGCCGTGCCTGACAGCCGCGTGGTCGCTGTGTTGTTGGTGGCGTGGGGGCGAGGAGAGTACCGTACGGGTGTGCTTGTGCGCCGGAAATGGCACACTGCGCCTGCCCGTCTTGGAGGCTGATGGCTGTGGTGTGGAAATGGGGCGCGGTGATGTTGAAGCAGTTGAAGAACAGAAAAGAAACCAAGAAAACGGGAGGCGTGATGCGGCGGTGGTGGTGAGAGCGGGAAAAACAAAACAAACAAAAAAAAAACAACAAAAAAAAGAAGGAAAAACAACAAGAAACAAAAAAGAAAACAAAAAGTCTATCAATATTAGAATGTAAATGGAAATGGAAATGGACCCAGGTATAACCTCCCTGCACAAATAGCAGAGAGTCCGATGATAATAGAAATGTGCCAGAATGTTAACGTCCCTACAAAACAAACCCAACGATAATATTAATGAAAGAATGAACCGTATGTAACATTGCAACAGACATAATGAAACCTGATAAATTGTATAAGGGCAGCAGCGTTGACCTTTGGCCCTGTATTCAGAATAAAAAGAGCCAAAGATCGTCACCCCAATGAAAAAGACACTGAAACACGTATGTAACATAGCAGCGATGGCGAGACATTGTAGCATCTGTGACCAGAGAGTTTGCGCTGGACCGCGCGAGTGTTGCGAGCGGTTCTCAGTCAGTCAGTCAGTCAGTCGGTCGGTCGTTGCGAGTCTGTAGGTCTGTCTAGTTGAGGGCTGTACTCTGTCAGTAGTCGTCGCGTGCAGTACGCTAATAGTCGTCATGCAGAGCGGTCGGTCAGTAGTAGCAGCCGAGTGCGGTTGTGTGATGTAGGCGGTCGGCAACACTGGTCAAGATGGTGAATAAGGTATACTGTTAATTAATATAATCATTAGATAATGAACAATTTTATTTATTGTAATTATTCTCCAACAAGTTCCCCAATAATAATTTTTATTTCAAAAGCATTTTTCAAACATTTAATTTTTTATTGAACTGAAGAGTTCGTTGCACTTCACATTTCATTCCACTTCTTTGAAGAAAAATTTCACTAAAATCACAAAAAAAAAGAGAATATTATTATTTGCAATGCAGTTCCTCCAAGCGCTGCGCAACAAACAAGAGCAGAAATGTGACATCCATTTATTCTGAGGTAAGACTTTAATTCTGATTGTTTTGCACAGGGCCAAAGACCGATATTTCGGTTTAATTGAAGTTTCTTGTCACTGAACGGACTTTTAAATGTTGTGAAGAATTTATATTTGAGTCAGATTGCGAATTTAACATTTTTGTTGCCATTTTCAATACCTCTCATTGTGGGCGAGGTTACAATTAGCGCAATGTCCATTAGCATCCGTAAATAACATTGTCCATTATTTTAAATTTTGCGGGGAGGTTACAACGCACAAAAAAAAAAAAAAAACAAAACAAAAAATTGCATTTGTATCCGCTCCTCAATTGTAGATACCCCTTACACAGCTGTGTGCAATGAATGAGTGCTGGCTGGTAATTAATTGCACTCCTTGGAGGGAAATGCCATAGGAAGTAGTCTTTAAAAAGTGAATGTTTTTCGTTAAAAGACAAAAGTTACTTTAGAAAAAAGTAATAGTGGGGCTTTTTGTCGTTGAACAAAATAAGTACAATGAACATACGTTATCAGATTTGCGCAAAATGCAGCTTCACACTACCTTTTGATTATAACACAATATACTATACATCGTCCCGAACCGTGACCAGAGTCGCGAGACGAGCAGAGCACGCCGCCGACGCCCGCTCAGTACAACCGTCCACCCGCTACTACTGTCGACCGACTACTACCTCTCCCGACTCGCGCTACAATATATATAACAACTGTTCCTGGCGACCCGGTGCGTGCCACTACTGTCGTCTGGCGCGGTCCAAGCGCCGACTAGCAACGATAAATAACTCTCTGGTCAGACAGAGATGCTGTCATGCCTCGCCATCGCTCTGGTAATGAATACATACGTGTTGCAGCGTGCGTACCACCGGAACACGCAGTGGCGGAGCCAAAGACTGTGTTGTCGAGGTCGAGTGCGAGCGGGAAGAGAGGCAGCGTCGGCACGGAGATGCAAGCGAGCGCGAGACGCACGGGGGCTGCGGCGTGGCGCGTTTGCGGTCGGCGCCTTTGGTGGCAACGGCCGGGACAAGCAGCGGTGTATGGTGTGGTGCGGGGCGGACAGGGGCGGCGGTGGACGGGGAGGAGGCGGCGCGACGACGGCATGGGGGCGAAAACGGGACGGGGGACGGCGGATGTTGAGAGGCGTCACGCGCGGACAGGACACAGACACAGAGACACACAGATTGGAAAGGGAGGGTGCGCGGTAATAGTTGGGAATGTGCGTACCGTGCGGGACGGGAGTGGGCGAGGAACACGGTCGTGGCCCCTGTTTTGGGTGCGTGTGATGACGTCGGTGTGTTGTGGGAAGGGAAGGTGCTGTGGCGGCGGCGCGTAATGGGCGTAGGCCGAAAAGAGAAAGGAACGTCGGCAGTGTGTTGGCAAGCGTCGGTTCGACTGCGACGTTGATGGGCAGGGCAGGGCGAGGTTAATGGTGGTAGGAGTAGGCGTGTGGGCGCACAAAATCTGCCGCTGCAGGCGGTGCCGTAACCGCCATGGCGGGAAGGAGAGAGGGCCAAAGAAAGAAAGAAAGAAAGAAAGAAGAAAACAAAAAAAAAAAAAAAAAGGAGGAGGGGGGGGCGAAAGTGGAGAGGCGGTGGTGTGAGAAGGGCGGGGGCGGAAGGAAGGCAGGAAGGACAAGAGGCGAGGCGACGGCTTGCTTTGTGTATCGGTCGGTCTCTGGCTATGCTTCGTTTTCTGCAGCAGGGTCGGTGCGCGGCGTGGCTCGCGGCAGTGGGAACGCCTGGCGGCTGGACGGCCAGCAATGCGGTTGGATGGGCGGCCACAGCACCGCACCTGTGCCCGAGGAGGAGACGCTGGCGGCGGGCCCTGAGGTGAGGCCGGCTCGGCTCGGCTGGGGCTGTGGATGTGTAGGTGTGCGCCGCTGCTGCAACAACGAGTAAAACGCGAGAAGAAGGGATGGCGGTAGAGAGAGGAAAAAAAAAAGGTCGTGTTGTGTTGATGCGCAGGCAGACGCGTACAGAGAGACGAGCCCGGTCTGCAGCAGGGTGTGGCCGTGCCGAGTGCAGAGCAGCGGCGGCTCGGTTCGGTTCGGCCCGGCCCGGCCCGGCCCGGCGGGCCGCGCTGTTGTCGCGGACGTGAGCGCCCCCTGGCGGGTGGCCGGAGGCGGCGCGGCGTGTTGGACGTGTGGCTGGTGGCAGTGCACAATTTGCGAGTGGCTGGCGGTGTGGTGTGGCGGTTGGCGCGTCGGGCGGCGGAGAGAGAGAGAGAGGGGGAGGAGAGGTATGTGTTGCGGGCGCCCTTTGCTGCGCTGCGTCGTTGCGTGTGCCGTACAGGGCGGGCGCTTGTCGACTGTGTGGGCGGTGTGGCGAATTGGCGTGAAACGGCTGCCGAGAGGTGTGTGGTAGCGAGCCGGTCGGTGTCAGTGCGAAGGGGAATGTGCGTGCGTTTGGCGGTTTCGGTGTGCTTTTTGCGGCGTGAGAGTGGGGAATTAGTGGGGCCGGCTGTTGTGTTGGTTCCTTGTGTCTTGTGTCGCGTAGCTTGATGGCAACGTGGAAGGACGCCGGTTTCGTTTCGAGCCTTGCGTGTGGTTGTCGACGTTGACTGGTTGGCGTGTGCATGTGTGGGTCGCGAGTGCGTTTTTGGCTGGCTGTGTGTGTGTGTGTGTGTGTGTGTGTGTGTGTGTGTGTGTGTTTTGGGGGGGAAGGGGGAGGCGGTGGTGAAAGTGCAGTCGTTGCCACGGGCGCGTCGTCGGGTGGGGCTGGGGCTGTGCGTCGTGGCGGAAAGGTGGTAGGTTGCGGGAAGCGAGCCCGTCGTTGACGGTGTCGCGTGAGTTGTGACTCGAGTGGGGCGCGGGGCGCGGGACAGGAGCAGCGTGCCGCTGCGTCGTGGTCGTCAGCAGAGGCTGTGCGTGTGCTTGTCCTTTTTGTGGGCGGTTCGTGCGAGGCGTTTTTTGTTTCGTGTTGCCCTAGTTGTTAGTTTATTTTTTTTTTGTGTTTGTTATTTTGAGACGACGACTGGTTGGTGGCGTGCGCGCGAAGTGGCGGTGTGCGCTTCCCGTGTCGTTTTGTTTTTGTTTGGTTTTTTTGTTTTTGTGTGTTTTTTTTTTGCACTGGGCCCCGGGGGGTGGGTGGGTGCGTGTGTGTCGATTGCCGGCTGGCGAAAGGTGCGCCATCGGCGGGGTGGGTCGCCGGCACAAGTAGAGGCGGCGGCGTTGTTGCTGTTGTTGTGTGGTGTTTGTTTTGTTCGGCTGTGTCGGCGAGCTGTGTTGCGGTGCGTGTGAATGGTGGTGCAAAAGTGCTGGCGTTGGGGCTGCGACTGCGACGGCGGCGAGCCGCGGGCGCGCATGATAGTGATGTTGTGAACAGCGGCTGTGTACGGTAGTGGTGTTGTTGTAGCACGACGTGCATCCGGGCCGGCGCGGAAAGCGCAGTTGCGGGCGGTTGCCCTTCGGTGCCAGCCATGTCGCGTGAGCGGCGGGTTGCTCTGGTGTCGACACGTGGTGCTCTGGGTTGTTGTGTGGTGCCCTTTGGCCGGTGGGGGTGGTTCGCGTGTGTCTCGTTCGCGCTCGGTATCTGGTCGTGGTCGTGCTGCTCCCCCGTCTGTCGGCGGTTTTCGACGTCGTCTGTACGTTTTTGTTCGTTTGCGGCGTGCCTGCCGACGTCGTCCCGTCGCGACCTTTCAACCGAAAGTGTGGCGCCCGAAGGTGAACGAACGTAACCCTGACCTCGGCGCTTTACGCTGAGCCGAGCGAACCGAACCTAACCTGTGGTGTGGCGAGGTGAGCTCAGCCTGTGAGCCCCTAACGTCTACGTAAGGTAAGCTGTCCGGCTGACGCCTCACGTTTGAACGCTTTTTTTTAACCTAGCACTGACCCCTTAACCTAACGTGTAACCTAACCTAACCTCTGACGCCTGACGTGTTTGAATGCTTAACCTAAGTTTGACGCTTAACCTAACCCAAGTCCCCTTAACCTAACCCACGTCCACCTAACCCTAACCTAACCTAGACGTGTAAACGTAATGTGTAACGCGTAACGTGTAAGGTCGGCTGTCGTGTGTGCTGACGGCAGATTGGGTTGGTCTGTAGATTCGGATTGCGGTTTGCCTCGGTCGAGGGGTTGGGTCGGAAGCGGCGAGGGGCGGCGGCGCCTGTTGCGCAGGCGGCGTCCGTTTGCGGCGGGCAATTGTTGATAAACGGCTGTGAATGTTGGCGGGCGAGAGGAGGAGGACGGCGCGCGATGTGGCCCGACGGCTGCGGGCCGATCGGGAAACGGCGGGAGGGCGACGGAAGGCGATGGGGCGGCGGAGGCGCGTTTGCACGGCCGTCATCGCCGCACGCCTCGGCTTGTGTGGCTGTGGCGCCGGCCGCGCTGGCCGGGCTGCCGCGGCGACGGTGTGGGAGTTTTGCCGAAGGTTTGGCCATTGTGGCGGGTCGTCGGCTGGGGCTGTGGGGGCGGCATTTGGGCGGGGGCGGCGATTCTCGGCGGGCCGACCCAGGCTGTAGCGCGCGGTAGCTGCAGTTTGGCCGTGGTTTGCGGCGCTGCCGTGGCGACTGGTTGGCGACTGTGGTGTGGCTGTGTGTAGCCCCATCCTCGGTGGTTTGAAAGGCGCGGGCGGTTGTGGCGCAGGTTTGGGGCTGCTCCGCACAGGCTGTCGGACGTTGGGCGGTAGCAAGCGCGGGAGGCGCGGCGCGGCGGCGCGCAGAGTGGCGGCCGCTCTCTCGGCCGTCCGCGCCCGCCCGCGACACTGGCTGGGCCTTGTGATTCTCTGCTCTGCTGCTGTGCTGTGCTTGCGTGCCTGCCTGCCGTCCCGCTCGCTCTCGCTCTCGCTGTGTGTTACGCGCGTCGTCGAAATGGCAGATCAGGCGGCTACGAACGAGACTGCTGCGGCACCCGCCGCCACCGGCACTACGAAGAAGGCCAAGTCTGCGTCGTCTGCGAAGAAGCCGCGCGCCAAGCCTGCGCACCCGCGCACCTCTGAGATGGTGACGGCCGCCATCAAGAGTCTGAAGGAGCGCGGCGGGTCGTCGCTGCAGGCGATCAAGAAGTACATTGCCGCGCACTACAAGCTGGACGCGGAGAAGCTGGCGCCGTTTATCAAGAAGTACCTCAAGTCGGCCGTCGTGGCGGGCGAGCTGGTGCAGACGAAGGGGAAGGGCGCGTCCGGCTCGTTCAAGCTTGCCGGCGCCGGCGGCGGGGGGGCGGCCGAGGGCGGCAAGGCTCGTGCTGGCGGTGCCAAGAAGAAGCGCGCCGCTCCGGCCAGCAAGGAGAAGAAGGGCGCCCGTGCGGCCGGCGCAAAGAAGGCTGGTGGCGTGAAGGCGGCGACCGGTCGGAAGGCGGGCGCCGCCAAGAAGGCGTCTGCGGCGTCGGCCGCTCCCGCGGGTGCGAAGAAGGCGGCTGCGGCCAAGCCGGCCAAGGCCAAGTCGCCGTCGAAGGCGAAGAAGGCCGCCAAGGTTCCGACGAAGAAGCCGAAGGCGCCGCGCCCGAAGAAGGCGACGACGCCGTCTAAGGCGAAGGCTTCGCCCAAGAAGAAGAAGTAGAGTAGAGGAGAAAGAGATGGGAGAAAGGAAGGGTTTGGCGCTTGACTCCGTCGTCCCCACCCCCCGTCGTCGTCTAGTGGCGCGCAAGAGACGCGCGGCCCAAAACGGCCCTTCTCAGGGCCATCAAAGCACGTCGGGGAAGGTTTTGATTGTCGTGTTGCGTTTGGTGTGGGTGTCTGTCTGTCTGGCGTTTCTGTATGCCCGTGGGGATGCTGTTTGCGTGCCGTGGTGGTTGGATTGCGGGGGTCGGTGGCGGGTGTGGGCGGCGGTAGCGGTAAGCGGTGTTGTTGTTGATTGTCGCCGTGTTTGTGGCGGCGGCCGACGGTTGGTTTTCTGTCACGTTGTTTTGTTTGAATACGTTGGTTGGCTTGCCTGCGTTCGTTCTTCTCGGATGTCTGTCTTGTCTAGTCGTGTCTGGTCTTTGTTGTTTTGTTCCTTTGTGTGTGTGTGTGTGTGTTATGTTTTGCAACGGGGGGCACGTTGAGATGTGGAAGGAGTCGGCGGGGATTTCGGTGGCGTGTAGAGCGAGCGAGCGCGCCTGCCTGGCCGTTGGCCGTCGGAGTGGAGTGCGGGTTTGTTTTTGTGTTTTCGAAACGAAAGCGGCGGCCGGCCGGCCAGCCACCCGTGCGGTGTGACGTCGGCCGTTGGGTATTGTGCGCTTTGAGCGCCGGGGAGGGATGATGTGTGATTGTTGCGCGCTGCTAAGCAGGCAGGCAGAGTGAGCGGGTGTGGCGGACGGACGGGAAGTGGTGGTTGTTGTTTTTGGGTTGCGGGGCGAGAGGCAGGCGACCGACAAAGTTTGCTCGCGACGGAGAGATGTTAGTGGCCCTGAAAAGGGCCGTTTTTGTTTGTGCGGTGCGGTGCCGCGGCGCGGTTTAGGCGCGCTCGCCGCGGATGCGGCGCGCGAGCTGGATGTCCTTGGGCATGATGGTGACGCGCTTGGCGTGGATTGCGCACAGGTTGGTGTCTTCGAAGAGGCCGACGAGGTAGGCCTCGCTGGCCTCCTGCAGGGCCATGACTGCGGAGCTCTGGAAGCGCAGGTCGGTCTTGAAGTCCTGGGCGATCTCGCGCACTAGGCGCTGGAATGGCAGCTTGCGGATGAGCAGCTCTGTGCTCTTCTGGTAGCGCCTGATTTCTCGCAGGGCGACGGTGCCCGGCCTGTAGCGGTGGGGCTTCTTGACGCCTCCGGTGGCGGGCGCGCTCTTCCTCGCCGCCTTGGTGGCGAGCTGTTTGCGCGGCGCCTTTCCGCCGGTGGACTTGCGGGCCGTTTGCTTTGTGCGGGCCATAGCGGTAGCGGAGCGGCGTGCGTGGAGGTTAGGTGCGGCGCGGCGTCCGGTGCTGCCTTGACAACGGGCCCGCGCGCTTTTTTTTTTTTTTTTTTTTTTTTTTTTTTTTTTTTTTTTTTTTTTTAGCACATTTCATTCCCTTCCCTTAAGGGGGAGGGCGGGCTATTCTAGTGCTTGCATTGCACTTTTTAGCCTTAGGCGAGGTTTACAATTTTATTTTCTTTTTTGATATAATTTAAAGTGCTTGCAGAAAGGTGCTTTACAAATTTTTTGCACTTTGATGTGGTCATTAACAATTAATTAACATTTAGCCTTATAATATGTGATTAACAATTTTATATGATTAACAAGGTTATAGTAAGTTTAACAATTTTATATAATTAACAAGGTTGTAGTAAGTGTAACAAGGTTGTATTTTGGTTTAACAAAGGATATAGTATTAGGGTTTAACAACAAGATATGAATTACATTAGGGTGTGTAGTGTTTCTGTGTGTGATTTGTGTGTAATATTTCCTAAATTACGTTTGTGTTCGGTTGTGGAGCAGAGGGGAGGATAGCATATGAGAAGAGGTTTTGAAGTAAGTCTGTGAGTGGCATATAATAATGATTGTGTTGTTGCTTGCTTTGTTGTACAATTATAGCTGTTTTCTATTTTCATATTTTTCTTTTTTTTCCCCGTGGCAGAACAGGATTGAGTAGTTGAATAGTGTGCCGGCTTGTTTAAGTGTGCGAGTGTTGTCGTTTTGTTGTTTGTGTGTGTGTTTGTGCGTGTGTGTGTGAGAGAGAGAGAGGGAGAGAGAGAGAGGGGGAGATAGAGGGAGAGAGGGTATATGATTGTCTGTGTTTTATTGTCTGACGTCTAGGTGGGGAGGGGTAGTGGTATGGGTTGTCAGCGGTTCCATAGTTGGGGCTAAGTCTGGGAAGTGGTGTGATGTGTTTTGTGCTACCGTACGCGCTGGGCAGACATACTTGTATTTAGGGAGTCGTTGAGTACGAGGTCTTGTTGTAATTAGGTTTTCCATGTCAGGTCTTTGCGTTAGTATTCGTTGTCCGTAGTTCGCGCGCAGTTTTGTCAGTCGTGTCTGTAGTGGTTCCACGTTAACTATTTCGTATACGTCGTTGCTGGGCGTCCTTGCTGGGAGTCTCGCAAGGTTGCGGAGCAGTCGTCGTTCTGTACTGTAAAGTCTGTCTGCTACCGTGTGCGGAATTCCTCCCAGCGGGGCGCTGGCGTATTCGAGGACAGGTCTGATAAAAGTTTTGTAAGTATGTATGGCAGTTTCCATACTGCAGCCACGGAGGCGTCCTTGTACTTGTCGTATCAGTCTTTGGCGTTTTCTAGTCTTGTCGAGAAGGTAATTCAGGTGAGTCATCCAGTTCATGTGTTTGTCTAGGAACACGCCAAGATACCTGGCCGTGTTGGCAAGTCTGAGTGGCGTGTTCCAGAGTGTTAATTGTATGTCGTTGTCGTTTTGCTGTCTCTTTTTGGTCAGGTTTCTGTGTCGAAAGAGTACTGTTTGCGTTTTTGCTGGGTTTGGTCTGATTCTCCATTTTTCCATCCAGTCTTCGAGTCGTTTTAGGTATGCGTCCGTCTTTCTCTGTATAGTTGTTGTCCTGAGTGATGTACACCAGTAAGCTGTGTCGTCTGCGTATAGGGCTATTGTTTCGTCTGGAGACTGTGTGGTCGGTATATCTGCTGTGTACAGCGCGTACAGCAGCGGAGATAGGATGCCGCCCTGTGGCACTCCTGCTTGTGGGGTGAAAGGTTGGGAGGAGGTGTTGTGTACGTGTATTCTGCATACTCGGTCGGTGAGGTATGCTTTTATGAGCCGGACCATTTTGACAGGGATCCCTATCTCGCACAGCTTGTAGAGGAGTCCGTCATGCCATAGCTTGTCGAACGCCCTTTCAATATCCAGGAATACTGCGAGGGTGCAGTGTCCATTGTTAAAGCCCTGTGTGACTCCGTTCACAAGTTTGAACAGTGGATCATTCGTGGAGTGCTTACTGCGGAAGCCAGCTTGGATCAGGGGAAGGAGTTCTTTCTGTTCTACGTATGTCTTGAGTCTGTCTGTGATGATTCTTTCATAGGTTTTTCCCAGTACGTCTAAAAGAGAGATGGGTCTGTAGGATCGTGGGTCTGTTCTTAGTTTGTCTGGTTTAGGGATCATAATCGTCTTGCTTGTTTTCCAGGCAGTTGGGATGGTCTCTGTACTGATGCAGTAATTGAATATAAGGGATAGGATAGGGATGAGTGTAAGGAGAGGTGCCTTTTGTAGGTGGATTCGTCGTATGTCGTTTAGGCCTGGCGCTGAGTTCCGTCCCGTTAGTATCGCGTCCATTATTTCTTTGTCAGTTATCGGTTTAGTTAGGGAGTTTTCGTTTTCCGTCTCTACTGTGTGTGTGTTAAGTAGTCGTGGGAGTCGGAGTTCTACCGTTCGTCTGAAAACCTCATCGAAGTTGTTGTCATGTGGGAAGGAGTATACGTCTTCTAACACGTCTTTGTAGATGTCGGCTTGTTGTTGTGGGTCTGTCGTTGGCTCGTTGTTTGTAATTAGTGTGTTGGTAGTTGTCGCTCTTTGTCCCGTCAGTGTTTTAAATCGTTTCCAAAATTGTCCTCCGTTCCTGTAGTTTAGTCTCTCGCATGTTTCTTCCCATTGTCTTTGTCGATGTGTCGAGATGATTTGTTTGACGCGATTGTTCAGTCGGTTCCAGGTTTGTCGTAAGTTCGGGTTGTTGGTTCGTCTCATCTCTCTTTGTAGTCGTCTTTTCCGTTGAATTAGGTCGAGAGGTTTGTCGTAAGTTCGGGTTGTTGGTTCGTCTCATCTCTCTTTGTAGTCGTCTTTTCCGTTGAATTAGGTCGAGAGCTTCTCGGGGGATAGTAGGTTTCCAGTTGTCTATGGTGATTTGTGGTATGGCTTCTTCTATTGCGAGTTTAAATGCTGATTCTATTTTAGTCGTGGCAAGTTCCAGGTCGTGGGGGTCTGTCACGGTCATGGGGATGGATAATTCTTGTTCGAGTACGTCTTTGTATTTATTCCAGTCGGCGTTTGAGTACTGTCGTATAGTTCGTCTGATTGGTGGAGGATTCGGTGGTGCTATTGCAGTTGTGGAGAAGAGGATGGGGAGGTGGTCACTTGTTATTGAGTTGCCGACTTCCGCATTGGCTATTGCGTCACTCATGGTAGGGCTGTATAGGACATGATCGGGCGCTGACGTTCCTTGGTGGCCTATAAAGGTGGGTTGGTAGATGGGGAGGCGGTCTACGGGTTCGGTCGTTAGAAGGTCAAAGAGGATTTGTCCGTTGTGGTTTGTGCTGTGGTCGCCAAGTCTCTCGTGTCGCGCGTTCAGGTCAGCTAGTAAGATGAATCTGTCTTTCGTCATAAGGTGTCGTATCGCGTGGATCGGGAGAGGGTTATTGGGAGGGTTGTACATACATGCAATTGTTACAGTCCTGGCGTTGTGGCCCTTTAGTTTGACCATGACGATCTCTGTGTCTCCAAGCTGTGCGGGGGGAGGGACTTCCGTAGCCGCTATCGTATTGCGCACGTATAGCGCGACGCCGCCTCTACCGTCTCTGTCCTTACGGAAACAGTTGAACTTCGGTATATTGCACTGCTTCCCATCAGACAGCCACGTTTCGGCGATTCCGGCCACATGTATGTTGTTGCGCAATAGTGTGTGCGTGAGTAGTGTTCTCCTGTCTTTAACTCCTCTCGCGTTGGCGAAGAGGAGATTTAACTGCTGTTGGTGGTCGGCCATGTTTGTACCGCGACTTGGGTTTTAGTAAGTTTAGTTTCTGGAAGTGTGTGGGTGTGGTGTGTTTTGTGTTCGTGCGGGTGCGTGTTGCGGTTGGGGCGTTTGTGTGGTGGGTGTCTGATGTTGTGTAGGTGTGTGTGGGGGTTGGGATGTTTGTGTGGTAGGTGTCTGTGGTTGTGTAGTTATATCCAGTTGTGTTGCCGGACTGACCCTGTCTGCCACTGTTATGTGGAGGCAGACTCCTGACTGGGTCGCCTTGATGTTTTTGTGTAAAATTTGCTGCGACACCTGATTGACAGTTTTAACTACTTCTTCTCGCCGGTCCTGGAACAGGCTGACGAGTGCTCCAGTGAGGATTCGGAGGAAGTCATTCTTTAGGACCATTTCCTGCTGGAGTTCTTCTGTAGGTGGGATGGGTGTAGGTGCGTCCATGATTTTAATTGGCGCACGCAGCTCTTCTTTTTCGGCGATCTTAGGTCGTTTGGGGCACTTATAAGATAAGGCCGAGTGGTCACCTTCGCAGTTCGCACACTTTTCCGGGTTTTTGACGTCACACCGGGTAAGTTTGTGGTTGCCTCCGCACTGCGGACACTTTGGCTGGGCCTTGCAGTTCGCTGTGGAATGGTCGAAGCCCAGGCACTGCCCGCATTGCGCTGGCTGCGGTGGAGGTAGTTTGGAGGGTTCTGCTTCTTTTTTTGCATAATCAATGACAACGCCATGTGTGAGTATGCTATCGATAGTGTCTTGATTACGCGATATTATTCTAAAGTTCCTGGTGGGTGCTTGCCTCTCCCTTGATGTGATACGCCAAGCCCTCTCTACATCTAGGCCCTGTTCGCGCAGTTGGTGGATCACTTCACTAGCCTCTACATCTAGTGGCACTTTTTTGATGACCGCGCTGAGGGGTGGCTTTCGAGACCTTTCCATGGGCTGTCTCGGTTCGCGTACTTTTTCAGGGCGCACTGTTACTGAGGACACTATATGGTGTCTGAAGATTCTTTGGAAGTAGTCCTCCCGCCCTCTAGTTGTGGAGTTGATGTAGGCCCTCCCGTTTCTTATTACGTTCAGGGACCTAATCTCTGACCTGACAGCGTATTCCACAAATGAGTTGATCTTTGCTGCCATCGTTTTTTGTGTGATGTCGTGGGGAAGATTCTCCACGACGTAAGTCACCGTACGGTTGCCGGTCGTTGGTGTAGCCGCTTCTGCTCCGCCGATAGTGCCGCGGGGAGGCGATCGGGGGTGGGGGGTCTCACCTCGATCTTCAGTGTTCATGATGTGGTCGTGTGTGGTGTGTGTGGTCGCACCAGTGATTGTTCCAGCTCAGTCCCACTTGTTGACACCGTAGGGTAGCTGTGGGCTGATTTGGCCTGATCTACACGTACGCGGGTATCGGGGCTGCGCCACCGGCCCTGGTACGGAGATTACCCTACTCTGGTGGGAGGAGGCAGCAATAGCTGCCGTGCGACGCTGGTGTATCGACAATTTTGCTTGTCTACCCGCTTGCGCTAGGTAGATGAACACGACACTTTTGCTTGTCTGCCTGATTACTCAGACAGACCGACACGACAAAATTGCGAGAAACACGACAAAATTGCTCTTTTCGATTACACCTCGGTGTAGGAGGTGCAATGGCGCTGTTCTGCCTTCTCGTTGTTGATGAAGAAGACGGCTGGTCGCCGCGAGGGCTGACGCTTTGTTCAGCGACGGCTGCTGTGTCCCCCTCGATGGTGGTGGGGGGTGGGGTGGGTGCGCGGGCACTTCGCTCGCTCGACGACTGCTGCTGTGCGGCTCTCAGTCCGCTCCGGTCGGCACCCACGGCTCGTCTCGCCCGCGCGCCTCCGTGCTGCGCTTATATGCCCTCGGTTGCGCGTGGTGGGGGGAGGGCGGGCCAGAGTCTATATAGGGGGGCGGCGGGCGCGCTGGGCGCAGACCGTAGCCGACTCGCCAGCCGCTGCAGCTGCTGTTTGTGCACGTTTTGCTTTGCCCGAGGAAGGAAGGATGACAGGCCGCGGCAAGGGAGGAAAGGGGCTCGGCAAGGGTGGCGCCAAGCGGCACCGCAAGGTGTTGCGCGACAACATCCAGGGCATCACGAAGCCCGCCATCCGCCGCCTGGCTCGCAGGGGCGGCGTGAAGCGCATCTCTGGTCTGATCTACGAGGAGACCCGCGGGGTGCTGAAGGTGTTCCTGGAGAACGTGATCCGCGACGCGGTGACGTACACTGAGCACGCCAAGCGCAAGACTGTGACGGCCATGGACGTGGTGTACGCCCTGAAGAGGCAGGGGCGCACCCTGTACGGTTTCGGCGGTTAGGCTGCGTCGCAGCGGGCGCTGGCCTTCCCGCGGCCGTGCTTGTGGGTGGGAGAGACTAGAAAACGGCCCTTTTCAGGGCCACCACACTGTTCGGAAGTTGAAAAGTGCGAAAGAGTCTGTGTTGTTTGTTTGTTTCTTTCTTTCCGTTTGAGCGACGTGATGTGACTGGGAGGGGAGAAGGAAAGGAAACGTGTCATGTGGCTGGCTGTGTGTGGGAGCTGCTTCGTTTGTGTTTGTTATTGTGTGTCGTTGTATCGATCGCGACGGAGATGGCGGGCTGTGTGTTGTTGTGCGAGAGGCGGTGATTATTTGCTTGCGTGGTTTGGCTCTGTGTGTTTGCGGCGGCGTTGGGGTTTCCGAGGCAAGGCGTGTGGGCACAGGCGGCCGGATCAGCTGTTTCGTTCGTGTCGACGGCCGTTGCGCGCGGGAGTGGAGGGCGGTGTGTCGACACGCCTCCCTGTAACAATGGTCATTATTGCTGCCGTTGTCGTTTGGAAGGCGACTGCGACCGTGCAAAATGAATGTGTGTGTGTGTGTGTGTGTGTTTGTTGGGCCACACGGGCTGTGTGGACGACAAGATGGCGGACGTGCGCCGGCGGCGGCTGTGCTGTGAAAGTGCAAAGTTAAAACAAAACAAGGTGCGGCGAGGACGACTGAAATTTTGCTTTGGACGTAGGTTTGTGTGGTGGCCCTGAAAAGGGCCGATTGTTGTGGGCCGGGCCGAGCCGAGCCGGCAAAGCGCGTTGCGTGCAGGGGAGCACGCGGCGCTGCGATTGCCTTGGCCTCCTTTAGGCCTTCTTCTCGGTCTTCTTTGGCAGCAGGACGGCCTGGATGTTGGGCAGGACACCACCCTGTGCGATGGTGACGCCCGACAGGAGCTTGTTGAGCTCCTCGTCGTTGCGGATGGCAAGCTGCAGGTGGCGCGGGATGATGCGCGTCTTCTTGTTGTCGCGGGCCGCGTTTCCGGCCAGCTCGAGCACCTCAGCCGCGAGGTACTCCATGACGGCGGCGAGGTAGACGGGCGCCCCGGCGCCGACGCGCTCTGCGTAGTTTCCCTTGCGCAGGAGGCGGTGGATTCTGCCGACCGGGAACTGGAGCCCAGCCCTGCTTGAGCGGGACTTTGACTTGCCCTTGACTTTGCCTCCCTTTCCGCGTCCGGACATGGCGATGGGCTAGCGACGGTGCACACGAAACGGAAACGAAAACGACCGGTGCGAGCGGCAGCGAGTCGAGCAGCGGAGTGCGTGCCGGCGCAGCCGGGGTGGGGGTGCTTTATGGGCTCGGGTGCGGCGGCCGGTTGCGCGCGCGCCCCATTGGTCGGCGGCCGCAACAGGGCGAGCTGGTAAAGGTGCGGCGGCGGCTGGCGGCGGGTGCCACTGTGTGGGGAGACGCTGACTAGAGCGGAGCGCTTGCTACTGGTGTTGCTGCTGCCGTACGTTCGTTCGAGATGCCGCCCAAGACTAGCGGGAAGGCCGCCAAGAAGGCTGGCAAGGCGCAGAAGAACATTTCGAAGGGCGACAAGAAGAAGAAGCGCAAGAGGAAGGAGAGCTATGCCATCTACATCTACAAGGTGCTGAAGCAGGTGCACCCTGACACGGGCATCTCGTCGAAGGCGATGAGCATCATGAACAGCTTCGTGAACGACATTTTCGAGCGCATTGCGGCCGAGGCTTCTCGCCTGGCGCACTACAACAAGCGCTCGACCATCACGTCCCGCGAGATCCAGACCGCTGTGCGGCTGTTGCTGCCTGGCGAGCTGGCCAAGCACGCCGTGAGCGAGGGCACGAAGGCGGTGACCAAGTACACGAGCTCCAAGTAAGGAGGTGGCTCTGGAGTGGAAGGAAGGATGGAGAAGGCTCCTCCGTTGCGAGAGCGGCAAAACGGCCCTTTTCAGGGCCACCAACTTGCCTTTTGCGGGAAGGGCGGAATTGTTGTTGTTGTTGTTTGTGTGGACGGCTGTGATGTATGTGTGCATTTTGATTGTGGGTGGGGGGGGGGGCGCGTCAAAGCGTGTTGCGGGGGACGGCCACGAGGTTGGTCGCCGTGGCGTGGAATGGTGGCACGCCTCGTTGGAGTGGTTTTGACCCATTGGTGGTGGTGTGTGTGTGTTACCTGTCTGCGAGGGGGGACAGTGCGATCGGCGACTTTTGTGTCACCGTAACGACGGCCGTTTGCGGGTTTGTTTTTTGCACATCATACATGGCGAGGGTGAAATGTGAAATGTTTTTGTTTGGTTTTTTTTTTGCCGCCCACTGTTCCCTTTGCTGTACGCCGAGTTTGACAATGGTGCGACGTAACTGCAGCGTGGAGGTGTGTGAGTGACGTTGAAATTGAACGTGCCATTAAGACGCATTGTTGTTGTATTGTACTGTACGTGTACGGCGACACGCACGATGATGTACCATTCGACTCTGATTTTTGATAGCCGTGTCTGACTGATTGCGTACGACGCACGCACACCGATGTCGTCATTCAAGATGCACGCGTGTCCAGTGCAGTACAGTAAGCGCGACGCTAGACGGCGGCGGCGGCGGCGGCGGCGGCGGCGGCGGTCGTCGTTTGTTTGGCGAATGTCTGTACACGTGTTTGTCTGTGTCCATCCGGTATGTATGTGTTTGTTTGAAAGTGTTTTGTGTGTCGGTGACGTGGTCCGATCCGTCGCCCCCTGAGTAACTGTCGATCGGCGCGATAGACCGGCGTCACGCAACTGAACCGAAGTCTTGGGCACACCCGTCATACTGTTGTACACCGTCGCGCTGAGAACGGTGACGAAAGGTTGACTTTGATCGGTCGAATGTCTGGGCAGAACGTGAGGAATGAGGCAAGAGTGCAAGGAGGGGGGGCAAAAGAGAGAGGAAGGGAAAAAGGGGAGAAACGCATTCGTAGAGCAACGGAACGTTCCCGTGTCGGAGGCGTATTGGAGCCGCACTGAAATGCGTTTAACGGCGGCGCGGCTGCAAGTGTCTGCCGTGGTGAACGTTACCTTTGACGGCTGCATTGGGCTTTGCTTTTGCTTTTGCTTTTGCTTTCGCTTTCGCTTTCGCTTTCCCGGATGTACGTAACGTTTGTTGATATGGTTCTGAGGAAGAGTGTATGACAGTGCCGTGCCGTCCATGTTCGTGTGCCCTCCCATTGTGTGTATGCTATTGTCTGTGTACTTGAATGATGTATGTAGGTGTTAGTGGACATGTTTCACCAGTGGGGGGAAATGGATCGTCGATAGTTGGCGTCACTCTGTCACGGTCGAGATGACGCACCCTCCGTACAGAAAGGTGTCGAGAAAGTGTGTGTGTGTGTGTGCGTCCGTGAATTGGCAGTGTTTGGAGGTGGGCGTGCCCTGCATGTGGCCCGGAAGGCTGTTCGTTTGGCGGTAGTGTTGTGTGGACAGGGGAGGGGCATGCGTAACGCTGCTGGCATGGCATTTCGGGAGATGGGAGGGGGCAAACGAGGAGCGGCGGCCAAGAAAGGCGGGACGGGGAGGGGCGCGGTGTGGGTGGCTTGCGCCTGTGCTCGGCGTTGTGGTTTGTGCAAAAGAGGAGGAGAAAAACAATGAGTTGCCAGGGAGGGGAGCGGTGTTGTGTTGTGGTTGTCGTGGTGTAGCCGCAGACGCGGCTGTCAGTGAACGTGGCGAGACGGACGGATGCGCGGAGGGGCGGGGGCGGCGCATTTCGCCGGTGCCGTGCCGTGCCGTGCCGTGCCTGACAGCCGCGTGGTCGCTGTGTTGTTGGTGGCGTGGGGGCGAGGAGAGTACCGTACGGGTGTGCTTGTGCGCCGGAAATGGCACACTGCGCCTGCCCGTCTTGGAGGCTGATGGCTGTGGTGTGGAAATGGGGCGCGGTGATGTTGAAGCAGTTGAAGAACAGAAAAGAAACCAAGAAAACGGGAGGCGTGATGCGGCGGTGGTGGTGAGAGCGGGAAAAACAAAACAAACAAAAAAAAAAACAACAAAAAAAAAGAAGGAAAAACAACAAGAAACAAAAAAGAAAACAAAAAGTCTATCAATATTAGAATGTAAATGGAAATGGAAATGGACCCAGGTATAACCTCCCTGCACAAATAGCAGAGAGTCCGATGATAATAGAAATGTGCCAGAATGTTAACGTCCCTACAAAACAAACCCAACGATAATATTAATGAAAGAATGAACCGTATGTAACATTGCAACAGACATAATGAAACCTGATAAATTGTATAAGGGCAGCAGCGTTGACCTTTGGCCCTGTATTCAGAATAAAAAGAGCCAAAGATCGTCACCCCAATGAAAAGACACTGAAACAGGTATGTAACATAGCAGCGATGGCGAGACATTGTAGCATCTGTGACCAGAGAGTTTGCGCTGGACCGCGCGAGTGTTGCGAGCGGTTCTCAGTCAGTCAGTCAGTCAGTCGGTCGGTCGTTGCGAGTCTGTAGGTCTGTCTAGTTGAGGGCTGTACTCTGTCAGTAGTCGTCGCGTGCAGTACGCTAATAGTCGTCATGCAGAGCGGTCGGTCAGTAGTAGCAGCCGAGTGCGGTTGTGTGATGTAGGCGGTCGGCAACACTGGTCAAGATGGTGAATAAGGTATACTGTTAATTAATATAATCATTAGATAATGAACAATTTTATTTATTGTAATTATTCTCCAACAAGTTCCCCAATAATAATTTTTATTTCAAAAGCATTTTTCAAACATTTAATTTTTTATTGAACTGAAGAGTTCGTTGCACTTCACATTTCATTCCACTTCTTTGAAGAAAAATTTCACTAAAATCACAAAAAAAAAGAGAATATTATTATTTGCAATGCAGTTCCTCCAAGCGCTGCGCAACAAACAAGAGCAGAAATGTGACATCCATTTATTCTGAGGTAAGACTTTAATTCTGATTGTTTTGCACAGGGCCAAAGACCGATATTTCGGTTTAATTGAAGTTTCTTGTCACTGAACGGACTTTTAAATGTTGTGAAGAATTTATATTTGAGTCAGATTGCGAATTTAACATTTTTGTTGCCATTTTCAATACCTCTCATTGTGGGCGAGGTTACAATTAGCGCAATGTCCATTAGCATCCGTAAATAACATTGTCCATTATTTTAAATTTTGCGGGGAGGTTACAACGCACAAAAAAAAAAAAAACAAAACAAAAAATTGCATTTGTATCCGCTCCTCAATTGTAGATACCCCTTACACAGCTGTGTGCAATGAATGAGTGCTGGCTGGTAATTAATTGCACTCCTTGGAGGGAAATGCCATAGGAAGTAGTCTTTAAAAAGTGAATGTTTTTCGTTAAAAGACAAAAGTTACTTTAGAAAAAAGTAATAGTGGGGCTTTTTGTCGTTGAACAAAATAAGTACAATGAACATACGTTATCAGATTTGCGCAAAATGCAGCTTCACACTACCTTTTGATTATAACACAATATACTATACATCGTCCCGAACCGTGACCAGAGTCGCGAGACGAGCAGAGCACGCCGCCGACGCCCGCTCAGTACAACCGTCCACCGCTACTACTGTCGACCGACTACTACCTCTCCCGACTCGCGCTACAATATATATAACAACTGTTCCTGGCGACCCGGTGCGTGCCACTACTGTCGTCTGGCGCGGTCCAAGCGCCGACTAGCAACGATAAATAACTCTCTGGTCAGACAGAGATGCTGTCATGCCTCGCCATCGCTCTGGTAATGAATACATACGTGTTGCAGCGTGCGTACCACCGGAACACGCAGTGGCGGAGCCAAAGACTGTGTTGTCGAGGTCGAGTGCGAGCGGGAAGAGAGGCAGCGTCGGCACGGAGATGCAAGCGAGCGCGAGACGCACGGGGGCTGCGGCGTGGCGCGTTTGCGGTCGGCGCCTTTGGTGGCAACGGCCGGGACAAGCAGCGGTGTATGGTGTGGTGCGGGGCGGACAGGGGCGGCGGTGGACGGGGAGGAGGCGGCGCGACGACGGCATGGGGGCGAAAACGGGACGGGGGACGGCGGATGTTGAGAGGCGTCACGCGCGGACAGGACACAGACACAGAGACACACAGATTGGAAAGGGAGGGTGCGCGGTAATAGTTGGGAATGTGCGTACCGTGCGGGACGGGAGTGGGCGAGGAACACGGTCGTGGCCCCTGTTTTGGGTGCGTGTGATGACGTCGGTGTGTTGTGGGAAGGGAAGGTGCTGTGGCGGCGGCGCGTAATGGGCGTAGGCCGAAAAGAGAAAGGAACGTCGGCAGTGTGTTGGCAAGCGTCGGTTCGACTGCGACGTTGATGGGCAGGGCAGGGCGAGGTTAATGGTGGTAGGAGTAGGCGTGTGGGCGCACAAAATCTGCCGCTGCAGGCGGTGCCGTAACCGCCATGGCGGGAAGGAGAGAGGGCCAAAGAAAGAAAGAAAGAAAGAAAGAAGAAAACAAAAAAAAAAAAAAAAAGGAGGAGGGGGGGGCGAAAGTGGAGAGGCGGTGGTGTGAGAAGGGCGGGGGCGGAAGGAAGGCAGGAAGGACAAGAGGCGAGGCGACGGCTTGCTTTGTGTATCGGTCGGTCTCTGGCTATGCTTCGTTTTCTGCAGCAGGGTCGGTGCGCGCGTGGCTCGCGCAGTGGGAACGCCTGGCGGCTGGACGGCCAGCAATGCGGTTGGATGGGCGGCCACAGCACCGCACCTGTGCCCGAGGAGGAGACGCTGGCGGCGGGCCCTGAGGTGAGGCCGGCTCGGCTCGGCTGGGGCTGTGGATGTGTAGGTGTGCGCCGCTGCTGCAACAACGAGTAAAACGCGAGAAGAAGGGATGGCGGTAGAGAGAGGAAAAAAAAAAGGTCGTGTTGTGTTGATGCGCAGGCAGACGCGTACAGAGAGACGAGCCCGGTCTGCAGCAGGGTGTGGCCGTGCCGAGTGCAGAGCAGCGGCGGCTCGGTTCGGTTCGGCCCGGCCCGGCCCGGCGGGCCGCGCTGTTGTCGCGGACGTGAGCGCCCCCTGGCGGGTGGCCGGAGGCGGCGCGGCGTGTTGGACGTGTGGCTGGTGGCAGTGCACAATTTGCGAGTGGCTGGCGGTGTGGTGTGGCGGTTGGCGCGTCGGGCGGCGGAGAGAGAGAGAGAGGGGGAGGAGAGGTATGTGTTGCGGGGCGCCCTTTGCTGCGCTGCGTCGTTGCGTGTGCCGTACAGGGCGGGCGCTTGTCGACTGTGTGGGCGGTGTGGCGAATTGGCGTGAAACGGCTGCCGAGAGGTGTGTGGTAGCGAGCCGGTCGGTGTCAGTGCGAAGGGGAATGTGCGTGCGTTTGGCGGTTTCGGTGTGCTTTTTGCGGCGTGAGAGTGGGGAATTAGTGGGGCCGGCTGTTGTGTTGGTTCCTTGTGTCTTGTGTCGCGTAGCTTGATGGCAACGTGGAAGGACGCCGGTTTCGTTTCGAGCCTTGCGTGTGGTTGTCGACGTTGACTGGTTGGCGTGTGCATGTGTGGGTCGCGAGTGCGTTTTTGGCTGGCTGTGTGTGTGTGTGTGTGTGTGTGTGTGTGTGTTTTGGGGGGGAAGGGGGAGGCGGTGGTGAAAGTGCAGTCGTTGCCACGGGCGCGTCGTCGGGTGGGGCTGGGGCTGTGCGTCGTGGCGGAAAGGTGGTAGGTTGCGGGAAGCGAGCCCGTCGTTGACGGTGTCGCGTGAGTTGTGACTCGAGTGGGGCGCGGGGCGCGGGACAGGAGCAGCGTGCCGCTGCGTCGTGGTCGTCAGCAGAGGCTGTGCGTGTGCTTGTCCTTTTTGTGGGCGGTTCGTGCGAGGCGTTTTTTGTTTCGTGTTGCCCTAGTTGTTAGTTTATTTTTTTTTTGTGTTTGTTATTTTGAGACGACGACTGGTTGGTGGCGTGCGCGCGAAGTGGCGGTGTGCGCTTCCCGTGTCGTTTTGTTTTGTTTGGTTTTTTGTTTTTGTGTGTTTTTTTTTTGCACTGGGCCCCGGGGGGTGGGTGGGTTGCGTGTGTGTCGATTGCCGGCTGGCGAAAGGTGCGCCATCGGCGGGTGGGGTCGCCGGCACAAGTAGAGGCGGCGGCGTTGTTGCTGTTGTTGTGTGGTGTTTGTTTTGTTCGGCTGTGTCGGCGAGCTGTGTTGCGGTGCGTGTGAATGGTGGTGCAAAAGTGCTGGCGTTGGGGCTGCGACTGCGACGGCGGCGAGCCGCGGGCGCGCATGATAGTGATGTTGTGAACAGCGGCTGTGTACGGTAGTGGTGTTGTTGTAGCACGACGTGCATCCGGGCCGGCGCGGAAAGCGCAGTTGCGGGCGGTTGCCCTTCGGTGCCAGCCATGTCGCGTGAGCGGCGGGTTGCTCTGGTGTCGACACGTGGTGCTCTGGGTTGTTGTGTGGTGCCCTTTGGCCGGTGGGGGTGGTTCGCGTGTGTCTCGTTCGCGCTCGGTATCTGGTCGTGGTCGTGCTGCTCCCCCGTCTGTCGGCGGTTTTCGACGTCGTCTGTACGTTTTTGTTCGTTTGCGGCGTGCCTGCCGACGTCGTCCCGTCGCGACCTTTCAACCGAAAGTGTGGCGCCCGAAGGTGAACGAACGTAACCCTGACCTCGGCGCTTTACGCTGAGCCGAGCGAACCGAACCTAACCTGTGGTGTGGCGAGGTGAGCTCAGCCTGTGAGCCCCTAACGTCTACGTAAGGTAAGCTGTCCGGCTGACGCCTCACGTTTGAACGCTTTTTTTTAACCTAGCACTGACCCCTTAACCTAACGTGTAACCTAACCTAACCTCTGACGCCTGACGTGTTTGAATGCTTAACCTAAGTTTGACGCTTAACCTAACCCAAGTCCCCTTAACCTAACCCACGTCCACCTAACCCTAACCTAACCTAGACGTGTAAACGTAATGTGTAACGCGTAACGTGTAAGGTCGGCTGTCGTGTGTGCTGACGGCAGATTGGGTTGGTCTGTAGATTCGGATTGCGGTTTGCCTCGGTCGAGGGGTTGGGTCGGAAGCGGCGAGGGGCGGCGGCGCCTGTTGCGCAGGCGGCGTCCGTTTGCGGCGGGCAATTGTTGATAAACGGCTGTGAATGTTGGCGGGCGAGAGGAGGAGGACGGCGCGCGATGTGGCCCGACGGCTGCGGGCCGATCGGGAAACGGCGGGAGGGCGACGGAAGGCGATGGGGCGGCGGAGGCGCGTTTGCACGGCCGTCATCGCCGCACGCCTCGGCTTGTGTGGCTGTGGCGCCGGCCGCGCTGGCCGGGCTGCCGCGGCGACGGTGTGGGAGTTTTGCCGAAGGTTTGGCCATTGTGGCGGGTCGTCGGCTGGGGCTGTGGGGGCGGCATTTGGGCGGGGGCGGCGATTCTCGGCGGGCCGACCCAGGCTGTAGCGCGCGGTAGCTGCAGTTTGGCCGTGGTTTGCGGCGCTGCCGTGGCGACTGGTTGGCGACTGTGGTGTGGCTGTGTGTAGCCCCATCCTCGGTGGTTTGAAAGGCGCGGGCGGTTGTGGCGCAGGTTTGGGGCTGCTCCGCACAGGCTGTCGGACGTTGGGCGGTAGCAAGCGCACCGGTCCGCATCGTCTAAACTACCGGCAGTGGTTGAGGGAAGGTAGTATTTACCCGAAGGCATTGACTA
>NW_025728652.1:1532410-1569790 GCF_021461385.2 Schistocerca piceifrons
GGTTGCCCTTCGGTGCCAGCCATGTCGCGTGAGCGGCGGGTTGCTCTGGTGTCGACACGTGGTGCTCTGGGTTGTTGTGTGGTGCCCTTTGGCCGGTGGGGGTGGTTCGCGTGTGTCTCGTTCGCGCTCGGTATCTGGTCGTGGTCGTGCTGCTCCCCCGTCTGTCGGCGGTTTTCGACGTCGTCTGTACGTTTTTGTTCGTTTGCGGCGTGCCTGCCGACGTCGTCCCGTCGCGACCTTTCAACCGAAAGTGTGGCGCCCGAAGGTGAACGAACGTAACCCTGACCTCGGCGCTTTACGCTGAGCCGAGCGAACCGAACCTAACCTGTGGTGTGGCGAGGTGAGCTCAGCCTGTGAGCCCCTAACGTCTACGTAAGGTAAGCTGTCCGGCTGACGCCTCACGTTTGAACGCTTTTTTTTAACCTAGCACTGACCCCTTAACCTAACGTGTAACCTAACCTAACCTCTGACGCCTGACGTGTTTGAATGCTTAACCTAAGTTTGACGCTTAACCTAACCCAAGTCCCCTTAACCTAACCCACGTCCACCTAACCCTAACCTAACCTAGACGTGTAAACGTAATGTGTAACGCGTAACGTGTAAGGTCGGCTGTCGTGTGTGCTGACGGCAGATTGGGTTGGTCTGTAGATTCGGATTGCGGTTTGCCTCGGTCGAGGGGTTGGGTCGGAAGCGGCGAGGGGCGGCGGCGCCTGTTGCGCAGGCGGCGTCCGTTTGCGGCGGGCAATTGTTGATAAACGGCTGTGAATGTTGGCGGGCGAGAGGAGGAGGACGGCGCGCGATGTGGCCCGACGGCTGCGGGCCGATCGGGAAACGGCGGGAGGGCGACGGAAGGCGATGGGGCGGCGGAGGCGCGTTTGCACGGCCGTCATCGCCGCACGCCTCGGCTTGTGTGGCTGTGGCGCCGGCCGCGCTGGCCGGGCTGCCGCGGCGACGGTGTGGGAGTTTTGCCGAAGGTTTGGCCATTGTGGCGGGTCGTCGGCTGGGGCTGTGGGGGCGGCATTTGGGCGGGGGCGGCGATTCTCGGCGGGCCGACCCAGGCTGTAGCGCGCGGTAGCTGCAGTTTGGCCGTGGTTTGCGGCGCTGCCGTGGCGACTGGTTGGCGACTGTGGTGTGGCTGTGTGTAGCCCCATCCTCGGTGGTTTGAAAGGCGCGGGCGGTTGTGGCGCAGGTTTGGGGCTGCTCCGCACAGGCTGTCGGACGTTGGGCGGTAGCAAGCGCGGGAGGCGCGGCGCGGCGGCGCGCAGAGTGGCGGCCGCTCTCTCGGCCGTCCGCGCCCGCCCGCGACACTGGCTGGGCCTTGTGATTCTCTGCTCTGCTGCTGTGCTGTGCTTGCGTGCCTGCCTGCCGTCCCGCTCGCTCTCGCTCTCGCTCTCGCTGTGTGTTACGCGCGTCGTCGAAATGGCAGATCAGGCGGCTACGAACGAGACTGCTGCGGCACCCGCCGCCACCGGCACTACGAAGAAGGCCAAGTCTGCGTCGTCTGCGAAGAAGCCGCGCGCCAAGCCTGCGCACCCGCGCACCTCTGAGATGGTGACGGCCGCCATCAAGAGTCTGAAGGAGCGCGGCGGGTCGTCGCTGCAGGCGATCAAGAAGTACATTGCCGCGCACTACAAGCTGGACGCGGAGAAGCTGGCGCCGTTTATCAAGAAGTACCTCAAGTCGGCCGTCGTGGCGGGCGAGCTGGTGCAGACGAAGGGGAAGGGCGCGTCCGGCTCGTTCAAGCTTGCCGGCGCCGGCGGCGGGGGGGCGGCCGAGGGCGGCAAGGCTCGTGCTGGCGGTGCCAAGAAGAAGCGCGCCGCTCCGGCCAGCAAGGAGAAGAAGGGCGCCCGTGCGGCCGGCGCAAAGAAGGCTGGTGGCGTGAAGGCGGCGACCGGTCGGAAGGCGGGCGCCGCCAAGAAGGCGTCTGCGGCGTCGGCCGCTCCCGCGGGTGCGAAGAAGGCGGCTGCGGCCAAGCCGGCCAAGGCCAAGTCGCCGTCGAAGGCGAAGAAGGCCGCCAAGGTTCCGACGAAGAAGCCGAAGGCGCCGCGCCCGAAGAAGGCGACGACGCCGTCTAAGGCGAAGGCTTCGCCCAAGAAGAAGAAGTAGAGTAGAGGAGAAAGAGATGGGAGAAAGGAAGGGTTTGGCGCTTGACTCCGTCGTCCCCACCCCCCGTCGTCGTCTAGTGGCGCGCAAGAGACGCGCGGCCCAAAACGGCCCTTCTCAGGGCCATCAAAGCACGTCGGGGAAGGTTTTGATTGTCGTGTTGCGTTTGGTGTGGGTGTCTGTCTGTCTGTCTGTCTGGCGTTTCTGTATGCCCGTGGGGATGCTGTTTGCGTGCCGTGGTGGTTGGATTGCGGGGGTCGGTGGCGGGTGTGGGCGGCGGTAGCGGTAAGCGGTGTTGTTGTTGATTGTCGCCGTGTTTGTGGCGGCGGCCGACGGTTGGTTTTCTGTCACGTTGTTTTGTTTGAATACGTTGGTTGGCTTGCCTGCGTTCGTTCTTCTCGGATGTCTGTCTTGTCTAGTCGTGTCTGGTCTTTGTTGTTTTGTTCCTTTGTGTGTGTGTGTGTGTGTGTGTGTGTGTGTGTGTGTTATGTTTTGCAACGGGGGGCACGTTGAGATGTGGAAGGAGTCGGCGGGGATTTCGGTGGCGTGTAGAGCGAGCGAGCGCGCCTGCCTGGCCGTTGGCCGTCGGAGTGGAGTGCGGGTTTGTTTTTGTGTTTTCGAAACGAAAGCGGCGGCCGGCCGGCCAGCCACCCGTGCGGTGTGACGTCGGCCGTTGGGTATTGTGCGCTTTGAGCGCCGGGGAGGGATGATGTGTGATTGTTGCGCGCTGCTAAGCAGGCAGGCAGAGTGAGCGGGTGTGGCGGACGGACGGGAAGTGGTGGTTGTTGTTTTTGGGTTGCGGGGCGAGAGGCAGGCGACCGACAAAGTTTGCTCGCGACGGAGAGATGTTAGTGGCCCTGAAAAGGGCCGTTTTTGTTTGTGCGGTGCGGTGCCGCGGCGCGGTTTAGGCGCGCTCGCCGCGGATGCGGCGCGCGAGCTGGATGTCCTTGGGCATGATGGTGACGCGCTTGGCGTGGATTGCGCACAGGTTGGTGTCTTCGAAGAGGCCGACGAGGTAGGCCTCGCTGGCCTCCTGCAGGGCCATGACTGCGGAGCTCTGGAAGCGCAGGTCGGTCTTGAAGTCCTGGGCGATCTCGCGCACTAGGCGCTGGAATGGCAGCTTGCGGATGAGCAGCTCTGTGCTCTTCTGGTAGCGCCTGATTTCTCGCAGGGCGACGGTGCCCGGCCTGTAGCGGTGGGGCTTCTTGACGCCTCCGGTGGCGGGCGCGCTCTTCCTCGCCGCCTTGGTGGCGAGCTGTTTGCGCGGCGCCTTTCCGCCGGTGGACTTGCGGGCCGTTTGCTTTGTGCGGGCCATAGCGGTAGCGGAGCGGCGTGCGTGGAGGTTAGGTGCGGCGCGGCGTCCGGTGCTGCCTTGACAACGGGCCCGCGCGCCTCCGTGCTGCGCTTATATGCCCTCGGTTGCGCGTGGTGGGGGGAGGGCGGGCCAGAGTCTATATAGGGGGGCGGCGGGCGCGCTGGGCGCAGACCGTAGCCGACTCGCCAGCCGCTGCAGCTGCTGTTTGTGCACGTTTTGCTTTGCCCGAGGAAGGAAGGATGACAGGCCGCGGCAAGGGAGGAAAGGGGCTCGGCAAGGGTGGCGCCAAGCGGCACCGCAAGGTGTTGCGCGACAACATCCAGGGCATCACGAAGCCCGCCATCCGCCGCCTGGCTCGCAGGGGCGGCGTGAAGCGCATCTCTGGTCTGATCTACGAGGAGACCCGCGGGGTGCTGAAGGTGTTCCTGGAGAACGTGATCCGCGACGCGGTGACGTACACTGAGCACGCCAAGCGCAAGACTGTGACGGCCATGGACGTGGTGTACGCCCTGAAGAGGCAGGGGCGCACCCTGTACGGTTTCGGCGGTTAGGCTGCGTCGCAGCGGGCGCTGGCCTTCCCGCGGCCGTGCTTGTGGGTGGGAGAGACTAGGAAACGGCCCTTTTCAGGGCCACCACACTGTTCGGAAGTTGAAAAGTGCGAAAGAGTCTGTGTTGTTTGTTTGTTTGTTTCTTTCTTTCCGTTTGAGCGACGTGATGTGACTGGGAGGGGAGAAGGAAAGGAAACGTGTCATGTGGCTGGCTGTGTGTGGGAGCTGCTTCGTTTGTGTTTGTTATTGTGTGTCGTTGTATCGATCGCGACGGAGATGGCGGGCTGTGTGTTGTTGTGCGAGAGGCGGTGATTATTTGCTTGCGTGGTTTGGCTCTGTGTGTTTGCGGCGGCGTTGGGGTTTCCGAGGCAAGGCGTGTGGGCACAGGCGGCCGGATCAGCTGTTTCGTTCGTGTCGACGGCCGTTGCGCGCGGGAGTGGAGGGCGGTGTGTCGACACGCCTCCCTGTAACAATGGTCATTATTGCTGCCGTTGTCGTTTGGAAGGCGACTGCGACCGTGCAAAATGAATGAATGTGTGTGTGTGTGTGTGTGTTTGTTGGGCCACACGGGCTGTGTGGACGACAAGATGGCGGACGTGCGCCGGCGGCGGCTGTGCTGTGAAAGTGCAAAGTTAAAACAAAACAAGGTGCGGCGAGGACGACTGAAATTTTGCTTTGGACGTAGGTTTGTGTGGTGGCCCTGAAAAGGGCCGATTGTTGTGGGCCGGGCCGAGCCGAGCCGGCAAAGCGCGTTGCGTGCAGGGGAGCACGCGGCGCTGCGATTGCCTTGGCCTCCTTTAGGCCTTCTTCTCGGTCTTCTTTGGCAGCAGGACGGCCTGGATGTTGGGCAGGACACCACCCTGTGCGATGGTGACGCCCGACAGGAGCTTGTTGAGCTCCTCGTCGTTGCGGATGGCAAGCTGCAGGTGGCGCGGGATGATGCGCGTCTTCTTGTTGTCGCGGGCCGCGTTTCCGGCCAGCTCGAGCACCTCAGCCGCGAGGTACTCCATGACGGCGGCGAGGTAGACGGGCGCCCCGGCGCCGACGCGCTCTGCGTAGTTTCCCTTGCGCAGGAGGCGGTGGATTCTGCCGACCGGGAACTGGAGCCCAGCCCTGCTTGAGCGGGACTTTGACTTGCCCTTGACTTTGCCTCCCTTTCCGCGTCCGGACATGGCGATGGGCTAGCGACGGTGCACACGAAACGGAAACGAAAACGACCGGTGCGAGCGGCAGCGAGTCGAGCAGCGGAGTGCGTGCCGGCGCAGCCGGGGTGGGGGTGCTTTATGGGCTCGGGTGCGGCGGCCGGTTGCGCGCGCGCCCCATTGGTCGGCGGCCGCAACAGGGCGAGCTGGTAAAGGTGCGGCGGCGGCTGGCGGCGGGTGCCACTGTGTGGGGAGACGCTGACTAGAGCGGAGCGCTTGCTACTGGTGTTGCTGCTGCCGTACGTTCGTTCGAGATGCCGCCCAAGACTAGCGGGAAGGCCGCCAAGAAGGCTGGCAAGGCGCAGAAGAACATTTCGAAGGGCGACAAGAAGAAGAAGCGCAAGAGGAAGGAGAGCTATGCCATCTACATCTACAAGGTGCTGAAGCAGGTGCACCCTGACACGGGCATCTCGTCGAAGGCGATGAGCATCATGAACAGCTTCGTGAACGACATTTTCGAGCGCATTGCGGCCGAGGCTTCTCGCCTGGCGCACTACAACAAGCGCTCGACCATCACGTCCCGCGAGATCCAGACCGCTGTGCGGCTGTTGCTGCCTGGCGAGCTGGCCAAGCACGCCGTGAGCGAGGGCACGAAGGCGGTGACCAAGTACACGAGCTCCAAGTAAGGAGGTGGCTCTGGAGTGGAAGGAAGGATGGAGAAGGCTCCTCCGTTGCGAGAGCGGCAAAACGGCCCTTTTCAGGGCCACCAACTTGCCTTTTGCGGGAAGGGCGGAATTGTTGTTGTTGTTGTTTGTGTGGACGGCTGTGATGTATGTGTGCATTTTGATTGTGGGTGGGGGGGGGGGGGCGCGTCAAAGCGTGTTGCGGGGGACGGCCACGAGGTTGGTCGCCGTGGCGTGGAATGGTGGCACGCCTCGTTGGAGTGGTTTTGACCCATTGGTGGTGGTGTGTGTGTGTTACCTGTCTGCGAGGGGGGACAGTGCGATCGGCGACTTTTGTGTCACCGTAACGACGGCCGTTTGCGGGTTTGTTTTTTGCACATCATACATGGCGAGGGTGAAATGTGAAATGTTTTTGTTTGGTTTTTTTTTGCCGCCCACTATTCCCTTTGCTGTACGCCGAGTTTGACAATGGTGCGACGTAACTGCAGCGTGGAGGTGTGTGAGTGACGTTGAAATTGAACGTGCCATTAAGACGCATTGTTGTTGTATTGTACTGTACGTGTACGGCGACACGCACGATGATGTACCATTCGACTCTGATTTTTGATAGCCGTGTCTGACTGATTGCGTACGACGCACGCACACCGATGTCGTCATTCAAGATGCACGCGTGTCCAGTGCAGTACAGTAAGCGCGACGCTAGACGGCGGCGGCGGCGGCGGCGGCGGTCGTCGTTTGTTTGGCGAATGTCTGTACACGTGTTTGTCTGTGTCCATCCGGTATGTATGTGTTTGTTTGAAAGTGTTTTGTGTGTCGGTGACGTGGTCCGATCCGTCGCCCCCTGAGTAACTGTCGATCGGCGCGATAGACCGGCGTCACGCAACTGAACCGAAGTCTTGGGCACACCCGTCATACTGTTGTACACCGTCGCGCTGAGAACGGTGACGAAAGGTTGACTTTGATCGGTCGAATGTCTGGGCAGAACGTGAGGAATGAGGCAAGAGTGCAAGGAGGGGGGGCAAAAGAGAGAGGAAGGGAAAAAGGGGAGAAACGCATTCGTAGAGCAACGGAACGTTCCCGTGTCGGAGGCGTATTGGAGCCGCACTGAAATGCGTTTAACGGCGGCGCGGCTGCAAGTGTCTGCCGTGGTGAACGTTACCTTTGACGGCTGCATTGGGCTTTGCTTTTGCTTTTGCTTTCGCTTTCGCTTTCGCTTTCCCGGATGTACGTAACGTTTGTTGATATGGTTGTGAGGAAGAGTGTATGACAGTGCCGTGCCGTCCATGTTCGTGTGCCCTCCCATTGTGTGTATGCTATTGTCTGTGTACTTGAATGATGTATGTAGGTGTTAGTGGACATGTTTCACCAGTGGGGGGAAATGGATCGTCGATAGTTGGCGTCACTCTGTCACGGTCGAGATGACGCACCCTCCGTACAGAAAGGTGTCGAGAAAGTGTGTGTGTGTGTGTGTGTGTGTGTGTGTGTGTGTGTGTGCGTCCGTGAATTGGCAGTGTTTGGAGGTGGGCGTGCCCTGCATGTGGCCCGGAAGGCTGTTCGTTTGGCGGTAGTGTTGTGTGGACAGGGGAGGGGCATGCGTAACGCTGCTGGCATGGCATTTCGGGAGATGGGAGGGGGCAAACGAGGAGCGGCGGCCAAAGAAAGGCGGGACGGGGAGGGGCGCGGTGTGGGTGGCTTGCGCCTGTGCTCGGCGTTGTGGTTTGTGCAAAAGAGGAGGAGAAAAACAATGAGTTGCCAGGGAGGGGAGCGGTGTTGTGTTGTGGTTGTCGTGGTGTAGCCGCAGACGCGGCTGTCAGTGAACGTGGCGAGACGGACGGATGCGCGGAGGGGCGGGGGCGGCGCATTTCGCCGGTGCCGTGCCGTGCCGTGCCGTGCCTGACAGCCGCGTGGTCGCTGTGTTGTTGGTGGCGTGGGGGCGAGGAGAGTACCGTACGGGTGTGCTTGTGCGCCGGAAATGGCACACTGCGCCTGCCCGTCTTGGAGGCTGATGGCTGTGGTGTGGAAATGGGGCGCGGTGATGTTGAAGCAGTTGAAGAACAGAAAAGAAACCAAGAAAACGGGAGGCGTGATGCGGCGGTGGTGGTGAGAGCGGGAAAAACAAAACAAACAAAAAAAAAAACAACAAAAAAAAGAAGGAAAAACAACAAGAAACAAAAAAGAAAACAAAAAGTCTATCAATATTAGAATGTAAATGGAAATGGAAATGGACCCAGGTATAACCTCCCTGCACAAATAGCAGAGAGTCCGATGATAATAGAAATGTGCCAGAATGTTAACGTCCCTACAAAACAAACCCAACGATAATATTAATGAAAGAATGAACCGTATGTAACATTGCAACAGACATAATGAAACCTGATAAATTGTATAAGGGCAGCAGCGTTGACCTTTGGCCCTGTATTCAGAATAAAAAGAGCCAAAGATCGTCACCCCAATGAAAAAGACACTGAAACACGTATGTAACATAGCAGCGATGGCGAGACATTGTAGCATCTGTGACCAGAGAGTTTGCGCTGGACCGCGCGAGTGTTGCGAGCGGTTCTCAGTCAGTCAGTCAGTCAGTCAGTCAGTCGGTCGGTCGTTGCGAGTCTGTAGGTCTGTCTAGTTGAGGGCTGTACTCTGTCAGTAGTCGTCGCGTGCAGTACGCTAATAGTCGTCATGCAGAGCGGTCGGTCAGTAGTAGCAGCCGAGTGCGGTTGTGTGATGTAGGCGGTCGGCAACACTGGTCAAGATGGTGAATAAGGTATACTGTGAATTAATATAATCATTAGATAATGAACAATTTTATTTATTGTAATTATTCTCCAACAAGTTCCCCAATAATAATTTTTATTTCAAAAGCATTTTTCAAACATTTAATTTTTTATTGAACTGAAGAGTTCGTTGCACTTCACATTTCATTCCACTTCTTTGAAGAAAAATTTCACTAAAATCACAAAAAAAAAAGAGAATATTATTATTTGCAATGCAGTTCCTCCAAGCGCTGCGCAACAAACAAGAGCAGAAATGTGACATCCATTTATTCTGAGGTAAGACTTTAATTCTGATTGTTTTGCACAGGGCCAAAGACCGATATTTCGGTTTAATTGAAGTTTCTTGTCACTGAACGGACTTTTAAATGTTGTGAAGAATTTATATTTGAGTCAGATTGCGAATTTAACATTTTTGTTGCCATTTTCAATACCTCTCATTGTGGGCGAGGTTACAATTAGCGCAATGTCCATTAGCATCCGTAAATAACATTGTCCATTATTTTAAATTTTGCGGGGAGGTTACAACGCACAAAAAAAAAAAAAACAAAACAAAAAATTGCATTTGTATCCGCTCCTCAATTGTAGATACCCCTTACACAGCTGTGTGCAATGAATGAGTGCTGGCTGGTAATTAATTGCACTCCTTGGAGGGAAATGCCATAGGAAGTAGTCTTTAAAAAGTGAATGTTTTTCGTTAAAAGACAAAAGTTACTTTAGAAAAAAGTAATAGTGGGGCTTTTTGTCGTTGAACAAAATAAGTACAATGAACATACGTTATCAGATTTGCGCAAAATGCAGCTTCACACCACCTTTTGATTATAACACAATATACTATACATCGTCCCGAACCGTGACCAGAGTCGCGAGACGAGCAGAGCACGCCGCCGACGCCCGCTCAGTACAACCGTCCACCCGCTACTACTGTCGACCGACTACTACCTCTCCCGACTCGCGCTACAATATATATAACAACTGTTCCTGGCGACCCGGTGCGTGCCACTACTGTCGTCTGGCGCGGTCCAAGCGCCGACTAGCAACGATAAATAACTCTCTGGTCAGACAGAGATGCTGTCATGCCTCGCCATCGCTCTGGTAATGAATACATACGTGTTGCAGCGTGCGTACCACCGGAACACGCAGTGGCGGAGCCAAAGACTGTGTTGTCGAGGTCGAGTGCGAGCGGGAAGAGAGGCAGCGTCGGCACGGAGATGCAAGCGAGCGCGAGACGCACGGGGGCTGCGGCGTGGCGCGTTTGCGGTCGGCGCCTTTGGTGGCAACGGCCGGGACAAGCAGCGGTGTATGGTGTGGTGCGGGGCGGACAGGGGCGGCGGTGGACGGGGAGGAGGCGGCGCGACGACGGCATGGGGGCGAAAACGGGACGGGGGACGGGGGACGGCGGATGTTGAGAGGCGTCACGCGCGGACAGGACACAGACACAGAGACACACAGATTGGAAAGGGAGGGTGCGCGGTAATAATAGTTGGGAATGTGCGTACCGTGCGGGACGGGAGTGGGCGAGGAACACGGTCGTGGCCCCTGTTTTGGGTGCGTGTGATGACGTCGGTGTGTTGTGGGAAGGGAAGGTGCTGTGGCGGCGGCGCGTAATGGGCGTAGGCCGAAAAGAGAAAGGAACGTCGGCAGTGTGTTGGCAAGCGTCGGTTCGACTGCGACGTTGATGGGCAGGGCAGGGCGAGGTTAATGGTGGTAGGAGTAGGCGTGTGGGCGCACAAAATCTGCCGCTGCAGGCGGTGCCGTAACCGCCATGGCGGGAAGGAGAGAGGGCCAAAGAAAGAAAGAAAGAAAGAAAGAAAGAAGAAAACAAAAAAAAAAAAAAAAAAAAGGAGGAGGGGGGGGGCGAAAGTGGAGAGGCGGTGGTGTGAGAAGGGCGGGGGCGGAAGGAAGGCAGGAAGGACAAGAGGCGAGGCGACGGCTTGCTTTGTGTATCGGTCGGTCTCTGGCTATGCTTCGTTTTCTGCAGCAGGGTCGGTGCGCGGCGTGGCTCGCGGCAGTGGGAACGCCTGGCGGCTGGACGGCCAGCAATGCGGTTGGATGGGCGGCCACAGCACCGCACCTGTGCCCGAGGAGGAGACGCTGGCGGCGGGCCCTGAGGTGAGGCCGGCTCGGCTCGGCTGGGGCTGTGGATGTGTAGGTGTGCGCCGCTGCTGCAACAACGAGTAAAACGCGAGAAGAAGGGATGGCGGTAGAGAGAGGAAAAAAAAAAGGTCGTGTTGTGTTGATGCGCAGGCAGACGCGTACAGAGAGACGAGCCCGGTCTGCAGCAGGGTGTGGCCGTGCCGAGTGCAGAGCAGCGGCGGCTCGGTTCGGTTCGGCCCGGCCCGGCCCGGCGGGCCGCGCTGTTGTCGCGGACGTGAGCGCCCCCTGGCGGGTGGCCGGAGGCGGCGCGGCGTGTTGGACGTGTGGCTGGTGGCAGTGCACAATTTGCGAGTGGCTGGCGGTGTGGTGTGGCGGTTGGCGCGTCGGGCGGCGGAGAGAGAGAGAGAGGGGGAGGAGAGGTATGTGTTGCGGGCGCCCTTTGCTGCGCTGCGTCGTTGCGTGTGCCGTACAGGGCGGGCGCTTGTCGACTGTGTGGGCGGTGTGGCGAATTGGCGTGAAACGGCTGCCGAGAGGTGTGTGGTAGCGAGCCGGTCGGTGTCAGTGCGAAGGGGAATGTGCGTGCGTTTGGCGGTTTCGGTGTGCTTTTTGCGGCGTGAGAGTGGGGAATTAGTGGGGCCGGCTGTTGTGTTGGTTCCTTGTGTCTTGTGTCGCGTAGCTTGATGGCAACGTGGAAGGACGCCGGTTTCGTTTCGAGCCTTGCGTGTGGTTGTCGACGTTGACTGGTTGGCGTGTGCATGTGTGGGTCGCGAGTGCGTTTTTGGCTGGCTGTGTGTGTGTGTGTGTGTGTGTGTGTGTGTGTGTGTTTTGGGGGGGAAGGGGGAGGCGGTGGTGAAAGTGCAGTCGTTGCCACGGGCGCGTCGTCGGGTGGGGCTGGGGCTGTGCGTCGTGGCGGAAAGGTGGTAGGTTGCGGGAAGCGAGCCCGTCGTTGACGGTGTCGCGTGAGTTGTGACTCGAGTGGGGCGCGGGGCGCGGGACAGGAGCAGCGTGCCGCTGCGTCGTGGTCGTCAGCAGAGGCTGTGCGTGTGCTTGTCCTTTTTGTGGGCGGTTCGTGCGAGGCGTTTTTTGTTTCGTGTTGCCCTAGTTGTTAGTTTATTTTTTTTTTGTGTTTGTTATTTTGAGACGACGACTGGTTGGTGGCGTGCGCGCGAAGTGGCGGTGTGCGCTTCCCGTGTCGTTTTGTTTTTGTTTGGTTTTTTTGTTTTTGTGTGTTTTTTTTGTTTGCACTGGGCCCCGGGGGGTGGGTGGGTGCGTGTGTGTCGATTGCCGGCTGGCGAAAGGTGCGCCATCGGCGGGGTGGGTCGCCGGCACAAGTAGAGGCGGCGGCGTTGTTGCTGTTGTTGTGTGGTGTTTGTTTTGTTCGGCTGTGTCGGCGAGCTGTGTTGCGGTGCGTGTGAATGGTGGTGCAAAAGTGCTGGCGTTGGGGCTGCGACTGCGACGGCGGCGAGCCGCGGGCGCGCATGATAGTGATGTTGTGAACAGCGGCTGTGTACGGTAGTGGTGTTGTTGTAGCACGACGTGCATCCGGGCCGGCGCGGAAAGCGCAGTTGCGGGCGGTTGCCCTTCGGTGCCAGCCATGTCGCGTGAGCGGCGGGTTGCTCTGGTGTCGACACGTGGTGCTCTGGGTTGTTGTGTGGTGCCCTTTGGCCGGTGGGGGTGGTTCGCGTGTGTCTCGTTCGCGCTCGGTATCTGGTCGTGGTCGTGCTGCTCCCCCGTCTGTCGGCGGTTTTCGACGTCGTCTGTACGTTTTTGTTCGTTTGCGGCGTGCCTGCCGACGTCGTCCCGTCGCGACCTTTCAACCGAAAGTGTGGCGCCCGAAGGTGAACGAACGTAACCCTGACCTCGGCGCTTTACGCTGAGCCGAGCGAACCGAACCTAACCTGTGGTGTGGCGAGGTGAGCTCAGCCTGTGAGCCCCTAACGTCTACGTAAGGTAAGCTGTCCGGCTGACGCCTCACGTTTGAACGCTTTTTTTTAACCTAGCACTGACCCCTTAACCTAACGTGTAACCTAACCTAACCTCTGACGCCTGACGTGTTTGAATGCTTAACCTAAGTTTGACGCTTAACCTAACCCAAGTCCCCTTAACCTAACCCACGTCCACCTAACCCTAACCTAACCTAGACGTGTAAACGTAATGTGTAACGCGTAACGTGTAAGGTCGGCTGTCGTGTGTGCTGACGGCAGATTGGGTTGGTCTGTAGATTCGGATTGCGGTTTGCCTCGGTCGAGGGGTTGGGTCGGAAGCGGCGAGGGGCGGCGGCGCCTGTTGCGCAGGCGGCGTCCGTTTGCGGCGGGCAATTGTTGATAAACGGCTGTGAATGTTGGCGGGCGAGAGGAGGAGGACGGCGCGCGATGTGGCCCGACGGCTGCGGGCCGATCGGGAAACGGCGGGAGGGCGACGGAAGGCGATGGGGCGGCGGAGGCGCGTTTGCACGGCCGTCATCGCCGCACGCCTCGGCTTGTGTGGCTGTGGCGCCGGCCGCGCTGGCCGGGCTGCCGCGGCGACGGTGTGGGAGTTTTGCCGAAGGTTTGGCCATTGTGGCGGGTCGTCGGCTGGGGCTGTGGGGGCGGCATTTGGGCGGGGGCGGCGATTCTCGGCGGGCCGACCCAGGCTGTAGCGCGCGGTAGCTGCAGTTTGGCCGTGGTTTGCGGCGCTGCCGTGGCGACTGGTTGGCGACTGTGGTGTGGCTGTGTGTAGCCCCATCCTCGGTGGTTTGAAAGGCGCGGGCGGTTGTGGCGCAGGTTTGGGGCTGCTCCGCACAGGCTGTCGGACGTTGGGCGGTAGCAAGCGCGGGAGGCGCGGCGCGGCGGCGCGCAGAGTGGCGGCCGCTCTCTCGGCCGTCCGCGCCCGCCCGCGACACTGGCTGGGCCTTGTGATTCTCTGCTCTGCTGCTGTGCTGTGCTTGCGTGCCTGCCTGCCGTCCCGCTCGCTCTCGCTCTCGCTCTCGCTGTGTGTTACGCGCGTCGTCGAAATGGCAGATCAGGCGGCTACGAACGAGACTGCTGCGGCACCCGCCGCCACCGGCACTACGAAGAAGGCCAAGTCTGCGTCGTCTGCGAAGAAGCCGCGCGCCAAGCCTGCGCACCCGCGCACCTCTGAGATGGTGACGGCCGCCATCAAGAGTCTGAAGGAGCGCGGCGGGTCGTCGCTGCAGGCGATCAAGAAGTACATTGCCGCGCACTACAAGCTGGACGCGGAGAAGCTGGCGCCGTTTATCAAGAAGTACCTCAAGTCGGCCGTCGTGGCGGGCGAGCTGGTGCAGACGAAGGGGAAGGGCGCGTCCGGCTCGTTCAAGCTTGCCGGCGCCGGCGGCGGGGGGGCGGCCGAGGGCGGCAAGGCTCGTGCTGGCGGTGCCAAGAAGAAGCGCGCCGCTCCGGCCAGCAAGGAGAAGAAGGGCGCCCGTGCGGCCGGCGCAAAGAAGGCTGGTGGCGTGAAGGCGGCGACCGGTCGGAAGGCGGGCGCCGCCAAGAAGGCGTCTGCGGCGTCGGCCGCTCCCGCGGGTGCGAAGAAGGCGGCTGCGGCCAAGCCGGCCAAGGCCAAGTCGCCGTCGAAGGCGAAGAAGGCCGCCAAGGTTCCGACGAAGAAGCCGAAGGCGCCGCGCCCGAAGAAGGCGACGACGCCGTCTAAGGCGAAGGCTTCGCCCAAGAAGAAGAAGTAGAGTAGAGGAGAAAGAGATGGGAGAAAGGAAGGGTTTGGCGCTTGACTCCGTCGTCCCCACCCCCCGTCGTCGTCTAGTGGCGCGCAAGAGACGCGCGGCCCAAAACGGCCCTTCTCAGGGCCATCAAAGCACGTCGGGGAAGGTTTTGATTGTCGTGTTGCGTTTGGTGTGGGTGTCTGTCTGTCTGTCTGTCTGGCGTTTCTGTATGCCCGTGGGGATGCTGTTTGCGTGCCGTGGTGGTTGGATTGCGGGGGTCGGTGGCGGGTGTGGGCGGCGGTAGCGGTAAGCGGTGTTGTTGTTGATTGTCGCCGTGTTTGTGGCGGCGGCCGACGGTTGGTTTTCTGTCACGTTGTTTTGTTTGAATACGTTGGTTGGCTTGCCTGCGTTCGTTCTTCTCGGATGTCTGTCTTGTCTAGTCGTGTCTGGTCTTTGTTGTTTTGTTCCTTTGTGTGTGTGTGTGTGTGTGTGTGTGTGTGTTATGTTTTGCAACGGGGGGCACGTTGAGATGTGGAAGGAGTCGGCGGGGATTTCGGTGGCGTGTAGAGCGAGCGAGCGCGCCTGCCTGGCCGTTGGCCGTCGGAGTGGAGTGCGGGTTTGTTTTTGTGTTTTCGAAACGAAAGCGGCGGCCGGCCGGCCAGCCACCCGTGCGGTGTGACGTCGGCCGTTGGGTATTGTGCGCTTTGAGCGCCGGGGAGGGATGATGTGTGATTGTTGCGCGCTGCTAAGCAGGCAGGCAGAGTGAGCGGGTGTGGCGGACGGACGGGAAGTGGTGGTTGTTGTTTTTGGGTTGCGGGGCGAGAGGCAGGCGACCGACAAAGTTTGCTCGCGACGGAGAGATGTTAGTGGCCCTGAAAAGGGCCGTTTTTGTTTGTGCGGTGCGGTGCCGCGGCGCGGTTTAGGCGCGCTCGCCGCGGATGCGGCGCGCGAGCTGGATGTCCTTGGGCATGATGGTGACGCGCTTGGCGTGGATTGCGCACAGGTTGGTGTCTTCGAAGAGGCCGACGAGGTAGGCCTCGCTGGCCTCCTGCAGGGCCATGACTGCGGAGCTCTGGAAGCGCAGGTCGGTCTTGAAGTCCTGGGCGATCTCGCGCACTAGGCGCTGGAATGGCAGCTTGCGGATGAGCAGCTCTGTGCTCTTCTGGTAGCGCCTGATTTCTCGCAGGGCGACGGTGCCCGGCCTGTAGCGGTGGGGCTTCTTGACGCCTCCGGTGGCGGGCGCGCTCTTCCTCGCCGCCTTGGTGGCGAGCTGTTTGCGCGGCGCCTTTCCGCCGGTGGACTTGCGGGCCGTTTGCTTTGTGCGGGCCATAGCGGTAGCGGAGCGGCGTGCGTGGAGGTTAGGTGCGGCGCGGCGTCCGGTGCTGCCTTGACAACGGGCCCGCGCGCCTCCGTGCTGCGCTTATATGCCCTCGGTTGCGCGTGGTGGGGGGAGGGCGGGCCAGAGTCTATATAGGGGGGCGGCGGGCGCGCTGGGCGCAGACCAGACCCAGACGACCGCAGACCACCAGTCGTCGCTCCGGCAGCGCGCAGAGATGTCGTGGGCACGCCCGGAGTTTAGAGGATCGCTGAGTAGAGCTATGGGTGTGGCGGATCGCCGTTCGGCCGAGCCCGCTCGGTCGACGGCCCCATCCGGCCCCCCACATACGACGACTGGAGATGTTGGTGTGGCAGACCGCCGTCCGGAGGAGCTTGCTCCCCCGGCGGCCCCGTCTGACCCGCCGCCTAGGACGACCCGGCCACAGTCCATGGACTACGACTTGGACGACGGATCCAGTGAAGATGACATCGTAGTGCACGGCGCACTACCGGCCGACGAGAGGGCGCGGAGAATAACGACCATCACGCAGCAACGCCCTGCGGGCGAGCGGCGCAAGCGGTCGTGTACTACCGCAGCATCCGGCGCCAAAAAGACGCCAAAGAAGAGGAGGCAGCTGGCTGTCGCCACAAACGGGGGCAGAAGACGCGCCCTACCTGACGACAGCGGTGCGGGTGCGACCTGGACGACCGTTACGTCGAAACGTGCGGCCAGACCCAGGAAGACGCCTACACCGCCGCCCACATCGACCGCAAACCGCTTTGGGGCCCTTGCGGTCGAAACTACGAGTGAACAGCCTACTCCAGAGCGGTCGGCGCCCACGGCCGCCGCCAAAGCAGGCTGTTCAAATGATGATGATGACGAAGAAGCCGTCCCCACCACCGGACGGTCACACCGGAGGCCGCCGCCCATAGTCTTCGAGGTGGCCGAAGACTACAAAGGTTTCCTGCAGCTCGTAAGGCAGTGGACGACTGCCGACTTCACCTTGCGAGCTGCAGCAGGGAACCTGGTGCGGCTACAGGTCGCCAACACAGACGACTACATCAAGGTGACGAGCGAGGCGTCAAACCAGGGCCTCCACTGGTTCACACACGCCGCCGTCCCCGAGCGACTATTGAAGATAGTCTTTAAGGGACTACCGATGGCAGCTCAACCGGAGCTGCTACGAGAGGAGCTGACAGATCTCGACTTCAGTGTGCGCAACGTGACGCGCGTGAAGTCGCACGTCAGCCACAAAGAGTCGCCGTCACTTCTGGTTATCGCCACCGATACACCAGAAAACAGGCGGCTCTACCAGGTGACGAGGGTGGCCAATACCAAGGTCACCGTCGAGAACTTGAAGCAGAAGAGGGGCCTGGTACAATGCTTCCGCTGCCAGGGGATGGGGCACGTGGCTCGCCACTGCTCCTTCCCCGAGAAGTGCGTGAAGTGTGCCGGGGCCCATGCCAGCAGACTTTGTCCGCTACCGAGGTCGCACGCGCCCAAGTGTGCGAACTGCAGCGGCCCACACGTGGCGAGCTACCGCGGCTGCGAAGTCTTCAAAGCCGCAATAGCTCGCCAAAACGGGCAGCAGGCGAAGACGACTGCCGACCGCTCCCTCCGCCGTCCGCGCCCAGGCGCAAAACCGGCGAGGCGGCCGGCACACGCCAGGCAGACGCCGGCAGCCAATGCTGCCACCACCGTCCCCACTGAAGGGGGCAACAAAAGCTGGCGCACCCGCGTCAGAAAACGTGCGCGCGAGCGCACGCCAGATGACCAGCGCGCCTACCACGGGAAGGCGCGCAAAGAAGACAACGAAACGACGGGAGGCGAAAGGCGCGGCAACGCGCCAGCCGCCTCACGTCACCCTGCAGCAACCAGCCAAGGCGTTGCAACATCAGCGCTTGAAGGAGGGCTGGCTGCAGCAATTTCAGCACTCTCTGCGGCAATCGACAAGGTAACACACCTTGCCGACACGCTGCAGAGAGTGGCTGAGACAGTGATGACCGCCTCACCGGCGGCTGTTCCACAGCCGTCGAAATAAGACGCTCCCAACGCCGTCCGCGCCGGGAGCACCGAAGACGGCTGGTCCACGGACAAGCACCGTTGTCCGCACGTGCGGGCAGCCAAGAAGCCAACATATACCTGAAAAGGGCCAACGAGAAGACACGAAAGAAAAGAGAAGCATTACCAACATCTAGTCGAAGAGATGAATGGAGGCAGTGCAGGGACATCCTGCAGGGACTCCAAGCAACCGGGGTGAAGAGCGCACACCCTGAAGAAGATGGTCTATCGGCTGGGCGCAGACCGTAGCCGACTCGCCAGCCGCTGCAGCTGCTGTTTGTGCACGTTTTGCTTTGCCCGAGGAAGGAAGGATGACAGGCCGCGGCAAGGGAGGAAAGGGGCTCGGCAAGGGTGGCGCCAAGCGGCACCGCAAGGTGTTGCGCGACAACATCCAGGGCATCACGAAGCCCGCCATCCGCCGCCTGGCTCGCAGGGGCGGCGTGAAGCGCATCTCTGGTCTGATCTACGAGGAGACCCGCGGGGTGCTGAAGGTGTTCCTGGAGAACGTGATCCGCGACGCGGTGACGTACACTGAGCACGCCAAGCGCAAGACTGTGACGGCCATGGACGTGGTGTACGCCCTGAAGAGGCAGGGGCGCACCCTGTACGGTTTCGGCGGTTAGGCTGCGTCGCAGCGGGCGCTGGCCTTCCCGCGGCCGTGCTTGTGGGTGGGAGAGACTAGGAAACGGCCCTTTTCAGGGCCACCACACTGTTCGGAAGTTGAAAAGTGCGAAAGAGTCTGTGTTGTTTGTTTGTTTGTTTCTTTCTTTCCGTTTGAGCGACGTGATGTGACTGGGAGGGGAGAAGGAAAGGAAACGTGTCATGTGGCTGGCTGTGTGTGGGAGCTGCTTCGTTTGTGTTTGTTATTGTGTGTCGTTGTATCGATCGCGACGGAGATGGCGGGCTGTGTGTTGTTGTGCGAGAGGCGGTGATTATTTGCTTGCGTGGTTTGGCTCTGTGTGTTTGCGGCGGCGTTGGGGTTTCCGAGGCAAGGCGTGTGGGCACAGGCGGCCGGATCAGCTGTTTCGTTCGTGTCGACGGCCGTTGCGCGCGGGAGTGGAGGGCGGTGTGTCGACACGCCTCCCTGTAACAATGGTCATTATTGCTGCCGTTGTCGTTTGGAAGGCGACTGCGACCGTGCAAAATGAATGAATGTGTGTGTGTGTGTGTGTTTGTTGGGCCACACGGGCTGTGTGGACGACAAGATGGCGGACGTGCGCCGGCGGCGGCTGTGCTGTGAAAGTGCAAAGTTAAAACAAAACAAGGTGCGGCGAGGACGACTGAAATTTTGCTTTGGACGTAGGTTTGTGTGGTGGCCCTGAAAAGGGCCGATTGTTGTGGGCCGGGCCGAGCCGAGCCGGCAAAGCGCGTTGCGTGCAGGGGAGCACGCGGCGCTGCGATTGCCTTGGCCTCCTTTAGGCCTTCTTCTCGGTCTTCTTTGGCAGCAGGACGGCCTGGATGTTGGGCAGGACACCACCCTGTGCGATGGTGACGCCCGACAGGAGCTTGTTGAGCTCCTCGTCGTTGCGGATGGCAAGCTGCAGGTGGCGCGGGATGATGCGCGTCTTCTTGTTGTCGCGGGCCGCGTTTCCGGCCAGCTCGAGCACCTCAGCCGCGAGGTACTCCATGACGGCGGCGAGGTAGACGGGCGCCCCGGCGCCGACGCGCTCTGCGTAGTTTCCCTTGCGCAGGAGGCGGTGGATTCTGCCGACCGGGAACTGGAGCCCAGCCCTGCTTGAGCGGGACTTTGACTTGCCCTTGACTTTGCCTCCCTTTCCGCGTCCGGACATGGCGATGGGCTAGCGACGGTGCACACGAAACGGAAACGAAAACGACCGGTGCGAGCGGCAGCGAGTCGAGCAGCGGAGTGCGTGCCGGCGCACAGTCTCGCACAGTCTTCGAGATCACGGACTTCCTCGGTCCGGTGGTGACGGAGGCTAAGCAGCGATGCTGCTGTTCCTCCTTAAACTGCTCAGGTGTTGTCAGGGTGGCCTCTCGATGGGGTGGGCCTCTTGCTACTTCGCTGGTTTGACTGGCGAAGTAGACGGTTTCTGGCATAATACATGCATGAAGTCTGGATTCTGTTCAATGAATCGGTTCATTCCTTCCATAGTGAAGTTCTTCTCGAGCTCTTGGAATTGCTGGTATGCTGGATGCTGTTGTATTTCTGGGCGAACATCCCCAGCCGCCGCGCCCCAGGCTGAGACCACAAAGATGTGTTCCCAGTCCGCGGGCGTGAAGACAGGGTGTTGATTGATGATGGCCAGGTCCTTCCTCGATACCAGTCCCCTAAGACCCTTGTTGTTCCTCACTGGTCCGTAAGGCTGGTGAGGAAGGGCCGGTTTCGTCCTGTCGGGCGGAGTAAATGGGTAGGGGTTGTCAAAGTGCGGGTAGGTGCCGTCCCGAAGAGACGCGGCGATCTTCTGCAGCACAGGCCGAACGCTGTGCTCCGTGGGGAGCGGCAGGCATTCAGTCACCGTCTCAGCAAGTGGTGCTGTCACAGTGTGCGTCTCTTCGTCGTGTGCCCGCGGCTCGACCTCCCCGTCGGGAGGGAGAGCAGGCTGCTCCACTTCAATGTCCATGGGTGCTTCCGGTCCGCCCGTCACGTTGACTGGCGGCGCTGGTGGCTCCGTTTGAGTGGAGGCGTCAACCCCCGCTGACCGACTCGCAGTGGAGCTGGCGGTGGGAGTAGCCGTCTTCCTAAGGACCCGCAGCTCCTCACGCAGCTGTTGCAGCTGGCGGTGAACAGCCGCGAGTTCCTCCCTCATGGCGGCCCTCTCGGCCGCGAGCGCGGTGTGGAAGGCGGCTAGTGCGTCGTCCGTGGCGGCTTCGCGGCGGCACGATCCACCACCCTCGCGGGAGCGGGGGGGTGGGGCGTCCGTCTCGACGCCACGTGCCGTTGCAGGGCGTGGGGCGGCCATCTTGCGTCTGTAGCCCCGCACGTAGGCGCAGCTGCGCGAGTTTGCGGCGTGGGCACCGCCGCAATTCACGCACTTGGCAGCCGCGTCGCGGGGCTTGGTGCAGTTACGTGTATCATGCGCCTCAGCACACTTCAGACACGCTAATGTGCCCCTGCACACTTTAGCGATGTGCCCCATTCTTTGGCACTTAAAGCATTGTTGCTCGGAGCGCTGTTTCCTCTTCGGGCGCCGTCTGCGTCCGCTGTCGTTGCCGATGGCATCGGCCAGGAGTTCCAGCGCGGCCACAATCTTGCTGCCCTTCCTACGTCCAGCCATGACGTATCGCGTCGCGTCTCGTGCGTGCGTCGTCGCGTCGTGCGTCACCGCGTCCGCGTCCGCGTCGCGTGTCGCGTGCGTGCGTCGCGTGCGTCGCGTCGCGTGCGTGCCGGCGCAGCCGGGGTGGGGGTGCTTTATGGGCTCGGGTGCGGCGGCCGGTTGCGCGCGCGCCCCATTGGTCGGCGGCCGCAACAGGGCGAGCTGGTAAAGGTGCGGCGGCGGCTGGCGGCGGGTGCCACTGTGTGGGGAGACGCTGACTAGAGCGGAGCGCTTGCTACTGGTGTTGCTGCTGCCGTACGTTCGTTCGAGATGCCGCCCAAGACTAGCGGGAAGGCCGCCAAGAAGGCTGGCAAGGCGCAGAAGAACATTTCGAAGGGCGACAAGAAGAAGAAGCGCAAGAGGAAGGAGAGCTATGCCATCTACATCTACAAGGTGCTGAAGCAGGTGCACCCTGACACGGGCATCTCGTCGAAGGCGATGAGCATCATGAACAGCTTCGTGAACGACATTTTCGAGCGCATTGCGGCCGAGGCTTCTCGCCTGGCGCACTACAACAAGCGCTCGACCATCACGTCCCGCGAGATCCAGACCGCTGTGCGGCTGTTGCTGCCTGGCGAGCTGGCCAAGCACGCCGTGAGCGAGGGCACGAAGGCGGTGACCAAGTACACGAGCTCCAAGTAAGGAGGTGGCTCTGGAGTGGAAGGAAGGATGGAGAAGGCTCCTCCGTTGCGAGAGCGGCAAAACGGCCCTTTTCAGGGCCACCAACTTGCCTTTTGCGGGAAGGGCGGAATTGTTGTTGTTGTTGTTTGTGTGGACGGCTGTGATGTATGTGTGCATTTTGATTGTGGGTGGGGGGGGGGGGCGCGTCAAAGCGTGTTGCGGGGGACGGCCACGAGGTTGGTCGCCGTGGCGTGGAATGGTGGCACGCCTCGTTGGAGTGGTTTTGACCCATTGGTGGTGGTGTGTGTGTGTTACCTGTCTGCGAGGGGGGACAGTGCGATCGGCGACTTTTGTGTCACCGTAACGACGGCCGTTTGCGGGTTTGTTTTTTGCACATCATACATGGCGAGGGTGAAATGTGAAATGTTTTTGTTTGGTTTTTTTTTGCCGCCCACTATTCCCTTTGCTGTACGCCGAGTTTGACAATGGTGCGACGTAACTGCAGCGTGGAGGTGTGTGAGTGACGTTGAAATTGAACGTGCCATTAAGACGCATTGTTGTTGTATTGTACTGTACGTGTACGGCGACACGCACGATGATGTACCATTCGACTCTGATTTTTGATAGCCGTGTCTGACTGATTGCGTACGACGCACGCACACCGATGTCGTCATTCAAGATGCACGCGTGTCCAGTGCAGTACAGTAAGCGCGACGCTAGACGGCGGCGGCGGCGGCGGCGGCGGCGGTCGTCGTTTGTTTGGCGAATGTCTGTACACGTGTTTGTCTGTGTCCATCCGGTATGTATGTGTTTGTTTGAAAGTGTTTTGTGTGTCGGTGACGTGGTCCGATCCGTCGCCCCCTGAGTAACTGTCGATCGGCGCGATAGACCGGCGTCACGCAACTGAACCGAAGTCTTGGGCACACCCGTCATACTGTTGTACACCGTCGCGCTGAGAACGGTGACGAAAGGTTGACTTTGATCGGTCGAATGTCTGGGCAGAACGTGAGGAATGAGGCAAGAGTGCAAGGAGGGGGGGCAAAAGAGAGAGGAAGGGAAAAAGGGGAGAAACGCATTCGTAGAGCAACGGAACGTTCCCGTGTCGGAGGCGTATTGGAGCCGCACTGAAATGCGTTTAACGGCGGCGCGGCTGCAAGTGTCTGCCGTGGTGAACGTTACCTTTGACGGCTGCATTGGGCTTTGCTTTTGCTTTTGCTTTCGCTTTCGCTTTCGCTTTCCCGGATGTACGTAACGTTTGTTGATATGGTTGTGAGGAAGAGTGTATGACAGTGCCGTGCCGTCCATGTTCGTGTGCCCTCCCATTGTGTGTATGCTATTGTCTGTGTACTTGAATGATGTATGTAGGTGTTAGTGGACATGTTTCACCAGTGGGGGGAAATGGATCGTCGATAGTTGGCGTCACTCTGTCACGGTCGAGATGACGCACCCTCCGTACAGAAAGGTGTCGAGAAAGTGTGTGTGTGTGTGTGTGTGTGTGTGTGTGTGTGTGTGTGCGTCCGTGAATTGGCAGTGTTTGGAGGTGGGCGTGCCCTGCATGTGGCCCGGAAGGCTGTTCGTTTGGCGGTAGTGTTGTGTGGACAGGGGAGGGGCATGCGTAACGCTGCTGGCATGGCATTTCGGGAGATGGGAGGGGGCAAACGAGGAGCGGCGGCCAAAGAAAGGCGGGACGGGGAGGGGCGCGGTGTGGGTGGCTTGCGCCTGTGCTCGGCGTTGTGGTTTGTGCAAAAGAGGAGGAGAAAAACAATGAGTTGCCAGGGAGGGGAGCGGTGTTGTGTTGTGGTTGTCGTGGTGTAGCCGCAGACGCGGCTGTCAGTGAACGTGGCGAGACGGACGGATGCGCGGAGGGGCGGGGGCGGCGCATTTCGCCGGTGCCGTGCCGTGCCGTGCCGTGCCTGACAGCCGCGTGGTCGCTGTGTTGTTGGTGGCGTGGGGGCGAGGAGAGTACCGTACGGGTGTGCTTGTGCGCCGGAAATGGCACACTGCGCCTGCCCGTCTTGGAGGCTGATGGCTGTGGTGTGGAAATGGGGCGCGGTGATGTTGAAGCAGTTGAAGAACAGAAAAGAAACCAAGAAAACGGGAGGCGTGATGCGGCGGTGGTGGTGAGAGCGGGAAAAACAAAACAAACAAAAAAAAAAACAACAAAAAAAAGAAGGAAAAACAACAAGAAACAAAAAAGAAAACAAAAAGTCTATCAATATTAGAATGTAAATGGAAATGGAAATGGACCCAGGTATAACCTCCCTGCACAAATAGCAGAGAGTCCGATGATAATAGAAATGTGCCAGAATGTTAACGTCCCTACAAAACAAACCCAACGATAATATTAATGAAAGAATGAACCGTATGTAACATTGCAACAGACATAATGAAACCTGATAAATTGTATAAGGGCAGCAGCGTTGACCTTTGGCCCTGTATTCAGAATAAAAAGAGCCAAAGATCGTCACCCCAATGAAAAAGACACTGAAACACGTATGTAACATAGCAGCGATGGCGAGACATTGTAGCATCTGTGACCAGAGAGTTTGCGCTGGACCGCGCGAGTGTTGCGAGCGGTTCTCAGTCAGTCAGTCAGTCAGTCAGTCAGTCGGTCGGTCGTTGCGAGTCTGTAGGTCTGTCTAGTTGAGGGCTGTACTCTGTCAGTAGTCGTCGCGTGCAGTACGCTAATAGTCGTCATGCAGAGCGGTCGGTCAGTAGTAGCAGCCGAGTGCGGTTGTGTGATGTAGGCGGTCGGCAACACTGGTCAAGATGGTGAATAAGGTATACTGTGAATTAATATAATCATTAGATAATGAACAATTTTATTTATTGTAATTATTCTCCAACAAGTTCCCCAATAATAATTTTTATTTCAAAAGCATTTTTCAAACATTTAATTTTTTATTGAACTGAAGAGTTCGTTGCACTTCACATTTCATTCCACTTCTTTGAAGAAAAATTTCACTAAAATCACAAAAAAAAAAGAGAATATTATTATTTGCAATGCAGTTCCTCCAAGCGCTGCGCAACAAACAAGAGCAGAAATGTGACATCCATTTATTCTGAGGTAAGACTTTAATTCTGATTGTTTTGCACAGGGCCAAAGACCGATATTTCGGTTTAATTGAAGTTTCTTGTCACTGAACGGACTTTTAAATGTTGTGAAGAATTTATATTTGAGTCAGATTGCGAATTTAACATTTTTGTTGCCATTTTCAATACCTCTCATTGTGGGCGAGGTTACAATTAGCGCAATGTCCATTAGCATCCGTAAATAACATTGTCCATTATTTTAAATTTTGCGGGGAGGTTACAACGCACAAAAAAAAAAAAAACAAAACAAAAAATTGCATTTGTATCCGCTCCTCAATTGTAGATACCCCTTACACAGCTGTGTGCAATGAATGAGTGCTGGCTGGTAATTAATTGCACTCCTTGGAGGGAAATGCCATAGGAAGTAGTCTTTAAAAAGTGAATGTTTTTCGTTAAAAGACAAAAGTTACTTTAGAAAAAAGTAATAGTGGGGCTTTTTGTCGTTGAACAAAATAAGTACAATGAACATACGTTATCAGATTTGCGCAAAATGCAGCTTCACACCACCTTTTGATTATAACACAATATACTATACATCGTCCCGAACCGTGACCAGAGTCGCGAGACGAGCAGAGCACGCCGCCGACGCCCGCTCAGTACAACCGTCCACCCGCTACTACTGTCGACCGACTACTACCTCTCCCGACTCGCGCTACAATATATATAACAACTGTTCCTGGCGACCCGGTGCGTGCCACTACTGTCGTCTGGCGCGGTCCAAGCGCCGACTAGCAACGATAAATAACTCTCTGGTCAGACAGAGATGCTGTCATGCCTCGCCATCGCTCTGGTAATGAATACATACGTGTTGCAGCGTGCGTACCACCGGAACACGCAGTGGCGGAGCCAAAGACTGTGTTGTCGAGGTCGAGTGCGAGCGGGAAGAGAGGCAGCGTCGGCACGGAGATGCAAGCGAGCGCGAGACGCACGGGGGCTGCGGCGTGGCGCGTTTGCGGTCGGCGCCTTTGGTGGCAACGGCCGGGACAAGCAGCGGTGTATGGTGTGGTGCGGGGCGGACAGGGGCGGCGGTGGACGGGGAGGAGGCGGCGCGACGACGGCATGGGGGCGAAAACGGGACGGGGGACGGGGGACGGCGGATGTTGAGAGGCGTCACGCGCGGACAGGACACAGACACAGAGACACACAGATTGGAAAGGGAGGGTGCGCGGTAATAATAGTTGGGAATGTGCGTACCGTGCGGGACGGGAGTGGGCGAGGAACACGGTCGTGGCCCCTGTTTTGGGTGCGTGTGATGACGTCGGTGTGTTGTGGGAAGGGAAGGTGCTGTGGCGGCGGCGCGTAATGGGCGTAGGCCGAAAAGAGAAAGGAACGTCGGCAGTGTGTTGGCAAGCGTCGGTTCGACTGCGACGTTGATGGGCAGGGCAGGGCGAGGTTAATGGTGGTAGGAGTAGGCGTGTGGGCGCACAAAATCTGCCGCTGCAGGCGGTGCCGTAACCGCCATGGCGGGAAGGAGAGAGGGCCAAAGAAAGAAAGAAAGAAAGAAAGAAAGAAGAAAACAAAAAAAAAAAAAAAAAAAAGGAGGAGGGGGGGGGCGAAAGTGGAGAGGCGGTGGTGTGAGAAGGGCGGGGGCGGAAGGAAGGCAGGAAGGACAAGAGGCGAGGCGACGGCTTGCTTTGTGTATCGGTCGGTCTCTGGCTATGCTTCGTTTTCTGCAGCAGGGTCGGTGCGCGGCGTGGCTCGCGGCAGTGGGAACGCCTGGCGGCTGGACGGCCAGCAATGCGGTTGGATGGGCGGCCACAGCACCGCACCTGTGCCCGAGGAGGAGACGCTGGCGGCGGGCCCTGAGGTGAGGCCGGCTCGGCTCGGCTGGGGCTGTGGATGTGTAGGTGTGCGCCGCTGCTGCAACAACGAGTAAAACGCGAGAAGAAGGGATGGCGGTAGAGAGAGGAAAAAAAAAAGGTCGTGTTGTGTTGATGCGCAGGCAGACGCGTACAGAGAGACGAGCCCGGTCTGCAGCAGGGTGTGGCCGTGCCGAGTGCAGAGCAGCGGCGGCTCGGTTCGGTTCGGCCCGGCCCGGCCCGGCGGGCCGCGCTGTTGTCGCGGACGTGAGCGCCCCCTGGCGGGTGGCCGGAGGCGGCGCGGCGTGTTGGACGTGTGGCTGGTGGCAGTGCACAATTTGCGAGTGGCTGGCGGTGTGGTGTGGCGGTTGGCGCGTCGGGCGGCGGAGAGAGAGAGAGAGGGGGAGGAGAGGTATGTGTTGCGGGCGCCCTTTGCTGCGCTGCGTCGTTGCGTGTGCCGTACAGGGCGGGCGCTTGTCGACTGTGTGGGCGGTGTGGCGAATTGGCGTGAAACGGCTGCCGAGAGGTGTGTGGTAGCGAGCCGGTCGGTGTCAGTGCGAAGGGGAATGTGCGTGCGTTTGGCGGTTTCGGTGTGCTTTTTGCGGCGTGAGAGTGGGGAATTAGTGGGGCCGGCTGTTGTGTTGGTTCCTTGTGTCTTGTGTCGCGTAGCTTGATGGCAACGTGGAAGGACGCCGGTTTCGTTTCGAGCCTTGCGTGTGGTTGTCGACGTTGACTGGTTGGCGTGTGCATGTGTGGGTCGCGAGTGCGTTTTTGGCTGGCTGTGTGTGTGTGTGTGTGTGTGTGTGTGTGTGTGTGTTTTGGGGGGGAAGGGGGAGGCGGTGGTGAAAGTGCAGTCGTTGCCACGGGCGCGTCGTCGGGTGGGGCTGGGGCTGTGCGTCGTGGCGGAAAGGTGGTAGGTTGCGGGAAGCGAGCCCGTCGTTGACGGTGTCGCGTGAGTTGTGACTCGAGTGGGGCGCGGGGCGCGGGACAGGAGCAGCGTGCCGCTGCGTCGTGGTCGTCAGCAGAGGCTGTGCGTGTGCTTGTCCTTTTTGTGGGCGGTTCGTGCGAGGCGTTTTTTGTTTCGTGTTGCCCTAGTTGTTAGTTTATTTTTTTTTTGTGTTTGTTATTTTGAGACGACGACTGGTTGGTGGCGTGCGCGCGAAGTGGCGGTGTGCGCTTCCCGTGTCGTTTTGTTTTTGTTTGGTTTTTTTGTTTTTGTGTGTTTTTTTTGTTTGCACTGGGCCCCGGGGGGTGGGTGGGTGCGTGTGTGTCGATTGCCGGCTGGCGAAAGGTGCGCCATCGGCGGGGTGGGTCGCCGGCACAAGTAGAGGCGGCGGCGTTGTTGCTGTTGTTGTGTGGTGTTTGTTTTGTTCGGCTGTGTCGGCGAGCTGTGTTGCGGTGCGTGTGAATGGTGGTGCAAAAGTGCTGGCGTTGGGGCTGCGACTGCGACGGCGGCGAGCCGCGGGCGCGCATGATAGTGATGTTGTGAACAGCGGCTGTGTACGGTAGTGGTGTTGTTGTAGCACGACGTGCATCCGGGCCGGCGCGGAAAGCGCAGTTGCGGGCGGTTGCCCTTCGGTGCCAGCCATGTCGCGTGAGCGGCGGGTTGCTCTGGTGTCGACACGTGGTGCTCTGGGTTGTTGTGTGGTGCCCTTTGGCCGGTGGGGGTGGTTCGCGTGTGTCTCGTTCGCGCTCGGTATCTGGTCGTGGTCGTGCTGCTCCCCCGTCTGTCGGCGGTTTTCGACGTCGTCTGTACGTTTTTGTTCGTTTGCGGCGTGCCTGCCGACGTCGTCCCGTCGCGACCTTTCAACCGAAAGTGTGGCGCCCGAAGGTGAACGAACGTAACCCTGACCTCGGCGCTTTACGCTGAGCCGAGCGAACCGAACCTAACCTGTGGTGTGGCGAGGTGAGCTCAGCCTGTGAGCCCCTAACGTCTACGTAAGGTAAGCTGTCCGGCTGACGCCTCACGTTTGAACGCTTTTTTTTAACCTAGCACTGACCCCTTAACCTAACGTGTAACCTAACCTAACCTCTGACGCCTGACGTGTTTGAATGCTTAACCTAAGTTTGACGCTTAACCTAACCCAAGTCCCCTTAACCTAACCCACGTCCACCTAACCCTAACCTAACCTAGACGTGTAAACGTAATGTGTAACGCGTAACGTGTAAGGTCGGCTGTCGTGTGTGCTGACGGCAGATTGGGTTGGTCTGTAGATTCGGATTGCGGTTTGCCTCGGTCGAGGGGTTGGGTCGGAAGCGGCGAGGGGCGGCGGCGCCTGTTGCGCAGGCGGCGTCCGTTTGCGGCGGGCAATTGTTGATAAACGGCTGTGAATGTTGGCGGGCGAGAGGAGGAGGACGGCGCGCGATGTGGCCCGACGGCTGCGGGCCGATCGGGAAACGGCGGGAGGGCGACGGAAGGCGATGGGGCGGCGGAGGCGCGTTTGCACGGCCGTCATCGCCGCACGCCTCGGCTTGTGTGGCTGTGGCGCCGGCCGCGCTGGCCGGGCTGCCGCGGCGACGGTGTGGGAGTTTTGCCGAAGGTTTGGCCATTGTGGCGGGTCGTCGGCTGGGGCTGTGGGGGCGGCATTTGGGCGGGGGCGGCGATTCTCGGCGGGCCGACCCAGGCTGTAGCGCGCGGTAGCTGCAGTTTGGCCGTGGTTTGCGGCGCTGCCGTGGCGACTGGTTGGCGACTGTGGTGTGGCTGTGTGTAGCCCCATCCTCGGTGGTTTGAAAGGCGCGGGCGGTTGTGGCGCAGGTTTGGGGCTGCTCCGCACAGGCTGTCGGACGTTGGGCGGTAGCAAGCGCGGGAGGCGCGGCGCGGCGGCGCGCAGAGTGGCGGCCGCTCTCTCGGCCGTCCGCGCCCGCCCGCGACACTGGCTGGGCCTTGTGATTCTCTGCTCTGCTGCTGTGCTGTGCTTGCGTGCCTGCCTGCCGTCCCGCTCGCTCTCGCTCTCGCTCTCGCTGTGTGTTACGCGCGTCGTCGAAATGGCAGATCAGGCGGCTACGAACGAGACTGCTGCGGCACCCGCCGCCACCGGCACTACGAAGAAGGCCAAGTCTGCGTCGTCTGCGAAGAAGCCGCGCGCCAAGCCTGCGCACCCGCGCACCTCTGAGATGGTGACGGCCGCCATCAAGAGTCTGAAGGAGCGCGGCGGGTCGTCGCTGCAGGCGATCAAGAAGTACATTGCCGCGCACTACAAGCTGGACGCGGAGAAGCTGGCGCCGTTTATCAAGAAGTACCTCAAGTCGGCCGTCGTGGCGGGCGAGCTGGTGCAGACGAAGGGGAAGGGCGCGTCCGGCTCGTTCAAGCTTGCCGGCGCCGGCGGCGGGGGGGCGGCCGAGGGCGGCAAGGCTCGTGCTGGCGGTGCCAAGAAGAAGCGCGCCGCTCCGGCCAGCAAGGAGAAGAAGGGCGCCCGTGCGGCCGGCGCAAAGAAGGCTGGTGGCGTGAAGGCGGCGACCGGTCGGAAGGCGGGCGCCGCCAAGAAGGCGTCTGCGGCGTCGGCCGCTCCCGCGGGTGCGAAGAAGGCGGCTGCGGCCAAGCCGGCCAAGGCCAAGTCGCCGTCGAAGGCGAAGAAGGCCGCCAAGGTTCCGACGAAGAAGCCGAAGGCGCCGCGCCCGAAGAAGGCGACGACGCCGTCTAAGGCGAAGGCTTCGCCCAAGAAGAAGAAGTAGAGTAGAGGAGAAAGAGATGGGAGAAAGGAAGGGTTTGGCGCTTGACTCCGTCGTCCCCACCCCCCGTCGTCGTCTAGTGGCGCGCAAGAGACGCGCGGCCCAAAACGGCCCTTCTCAGGGCCATCAAAGCACGTCGGGGAAGGTTTTGATTGTCGTGTTGCGTTTGGTGTGGGTGTCTGTCTGTCTGTCTGTCTGGCGTTTCTGTATGCCCGTGGGGATGCTGTTTGCGTGCCGTGGTGGTTGGATTGCGGGGGTCGGTGGCGGGTGTGGGCGGCGGTAGCGGTAAGCGGTGTTGTTGTTGATTGTCGCCGTGTTTGTGGCGGCGGCCGACGGTTGGTTTTCTGTCACGTTGTTTTGTTTGAATACGTTGGTTGGCTTGCCTGCGTTCGTTCTTCTCGGATGTCTGTCTTGTCTAGTCGTGTCTGGTCTTTGTTGTTTTGTTCCTTTGTGTGTGTGTGTGTGTGTGTGTGTGTGTGTGTGTGTGTGTTATGTTTTGCAACGGGGGGCACGTTGAGATGTGGAAGGAGTCGGCGGGGATTTCGGTGGCGTGTAGAGCGAGCGAGCGCGCCTGCCTGGCCGTTGGCCGTCGGAGTGGAGTGCGGGTTTGTTTTTGTGTTTTCGAAACGAAAGCGGCGGCCGGCCGGCCAGCCACCCGTGCGGTGTGACGTCGGCCGTTGGGTATTGTGCGCTTTGAGCGCCGGGGAGGGATGATGTGTGATTGTTGCGCGCTGCTAAGCAGGCAGGCAGAGTGAGCGGGTGTGGCGGACGGACGGGAAGTGGTGGTTGTTGTTTTTGGGTTGCGGGGCGAGAGGCAGGCGACCGACAAAGTTTGCTCGCGACGGAGAGATGTTAGTGGCCCTGAAAAGGGCCGTTTTTGTTTGTGCGGTGCGGTGCCGCGGCGCGGTTTAGGCGCGCTCGCCGCGGATGCGGCGCGCGAGCTGGATGTCCTTGGGCATGATGGTGACGCGCTTGGCGTGGATTGCGCACAGGTTGGTGTCTTCGAAGAGGCCGACGAGGTAGGCCTCGCTGGCCTCCTGCAGGGCCATGACTGCGGAGCTCTGGAAGCGCAGGTCGGTCTTGAAGTCCTGGGCGATCTCGCGCACTAGGCGCTGGAATGGCAGCTTGCGGATGAGCAGCTCTGTGCTCTTCTGGTAGCGCCTGATTTCTCGCAGGGCGACGGTGCCCGGCCTGTAGCGGTGGGGCTTCTTGACGCCTCCGGTGGCGGGCGCGCTCTTCCTCGCCGCCTTGGTGGCGAGCTGTTTGCGCGGCGCCTTTCCGCCGGTGGACTTGCGGGCCGTTTGCTTTGTGCGGGCCATAGCGGTAGCGGAGCGGCGTGCGTGGAGGTTAGGTGCGGCGCGGCGTCCGGTGCTGCCTTGACAACGGGCCCGCGCGCCTCCGTGCTGCGCTTATATGCCCTCGGTTGCGCGTGGTGGGGGGAGGGCGGGCCAGAGTCTATATAGGGGGGCGGCGGGCGCGCTGGGCGCAGACCGTAGCCGACTCGCCAGCCGCTGCAGCTGCTGTTTGTGCACGTTTTGCTTTGCCCGAGGAAGGAAGGATGACAGGCCGCGGCAAGGGAGGAAAGGGGCTCGGCAAGGGTGGCGCCAAGCGGCACCGCAAGGTGTTGCGCGACAACATCCAGGGCATCACGAAGCCCGCCATCCGCCGCCTGGCTCGCAGGGGCGGCGTGAAGCGCATCTCTGGTCTGATCTACGAGGAGACCCGCGGGGTGCTGAAGGTGTTCCTGGAGAACGTGATCCGCGACGCGGTGACGTACACTGAGCACGCCAAGCGCAAGACTGTGACGGCCATGGACGTGGTGTACGCCCTGAAGAGGCAGGGGCGCACCCTGTACGGTTTCGGCGGTTAGGCTGCGTCGCAGCGGGCGCTGGCCTTCCCGCGGCCGTGCTTGTGGGTGGGAGAGACTAGGAAACGGCCCTTTTCAGGGCCACCACACTGTTCGGAAGTTGAAAAGTGCGAAAGAGTCTGTGTTGTTTGTTTGTTTGTTTCTTTCTTTCCGTTTGAGCGACGTGATGTGACTGGGAGGGGAGAAGGAAAGGAAACGTGTCATGTGGCTGGCTGTGTGTGGGAGCTGCTTCGTTTGTGTTTGTTATTGTGTGTCGTTGTATCGATCGCGACGGAGATGGCGGGCTGTGTGTTGTTGTGCGAGAGGCGGTGATTATTTGCTTGCGTGGTTTGGCTCTGTGTGTTTGCGGCGGCGTTGGGGTTTCCGAGGCAAGGCGTGTGGGCACAGGCGGCCGGATCAGCTGTTTCGTTCGTGTCGACGGCCGTTGCGCGCGGGAGTGGAGGGCGGTGTGTCGACACGCCTCCCTGTAACAATGGTCATTATTGCTGCCGTTGTCGTTTGGAAGGCGACTGCGACCGTGCAAAATGAATGAATGTGTGTGTGTGTGTGTGTTTGTTGGGCCACACGGGCTGTGTGGACGACAAGATGGCGGACGTGCGCCGGCGGCGGCTGTGCTGTGAAAGTGCAAAGTTAAAACAAAACAAGGTGCGGCGAGGACGACTGAAATTTTGCTTTGGACGTAGGTTTGTGTGGTGGCCCTGAAAAGGGCCGATTGTTGTGGGCCGGGCCGAGCCGAGCCGGCAAAGCGCGTTGCGTGCAGGGGAGCACGCGGCGCTGCGATTGCCTTGGCCTCCTTTAGGCCTTCTTCTCGGTCTTCTTTGGCAGCAGGACGGCCTGGATGTTGGGCAGGACACCACCCTGTGCGATGGTGACGCCCGACAGGAGCTTGTTGAGCTCCTCGTCGTTGCGGATGGCAAGCTGCAGGTGGCGCGGGATGATGCGCGTCTTCTTGTTGTCGCGGGCCGCGTTTCCGGCCAGCTCGAGCACCTCAGCCGCGAGGTACTCCATGACGGCGGCGAGGTAGACGGGCGCCCCGGCGCCGACGCGCTCTGCGTAGTTTCCCTTGCGCAGGAGGCGGTGGATTCTGCCGACCGGGAACTGGAGCCCAGCCCTGCTTGAGCGGGACTTTGACTTGCCCTTGACTTTGCCTCCCTTTCCGCGTCCGGACATGGCGATGGGCTAGCGACGGTGCACACGAAACGGAAACGAAAACGACCGGTGCGAGCGGCAGCGAGTCGAGCAGCGGAGTGCGTGCCGGCGCAGCCGGGGTGGGGGTGCTTTATGGGCTCGGGTGCGGCGGCCGGTTGCGCGCGCGCCCCATTGGTCGGCGGCCGCAACAGGGCGAGCTGGTAAAGGTGCGGCGGCGGCTGGCGGCGGGTGCCACTGTGTGGGGAGACGCTGACTAGAGCGGAGCGCTTGCTACTGGTGTTGCTGCTGCCGTACGTTCGTTCGAGATGCCGCCCAAGACTAGCGGGAAGGCCGCCAAGAAGGCTGGCAAGGCGCAGAAGAACATTTCGAAGGGCGACAAGAAGAAGAAGCGCAAGAGGAAGGAGAGCTATGCCATCTACATCTACAAGGTGCTGAAGCAGGTGCACCCTGACACGGGCATCTCGTCGAAGGCGATGAGCATCATGAACAGCTTCGTGAACGACATTTTCGAGCGCATTGCGGCCGAGGCTTCTCGCCTGGCGCACTACAACAAGCGCTCGACCATCACGTCCCGCGAGATCCAGACCGCTGTGCGGCTGTTGCTGCCTGGCGAGCTGGCCAAGCACGCCGTGAGCGAGGGCACGAAGGCGGTGACCAAGTACACGAGCTCCAAGTAAGGAGGTGGCTCTGGAGTGGAAGGAAGGATGGAGAAGGCTCCTCCGTTGCGAGAGCGGCAAAACGGCCCTTTTCAGGGCCACCAACTTGCCTTTTGCGGGAAGGGCGGAATTGTTGTTGTTGTTGTTTGTGTGGACGGCTGTGATGTATGTGTGCATTTTGATTGTGGGTGGGGGGGGGGGGGCGCGTCAAAGCGTGTTGCGGGGGACGGCCACGAGGTTGGTCGCCGTGGCGTGGAATGGTGGCACGCCTCGTTGGAGTGGTTTTGACCCATTGGTGGTGGTGTGTGTGTGTTACCTGTCTGCGAGGGGGGACAGTGCGATCGGCGACTTTTGTGTCACCGTAACGACGGCCGTTTGCGGGTTTGTTTTTTGCACATCATACATGGCGAGGGTGAAATGTGAAATGTTTTTGTTTGGTTTTTTTTTGCCGCCCACTATTCCCTTTGCTGTACGCCGAGTTTGACAATGGTGCGACGTAACTGCAGCGTGGAGGTGTGTGAGTGACGTTGAAATTGAACGTGCCATTAAGACGCATTGTTGTTGTATTGTACTGTACGTGTACGGCGACACGCACGATGATGTACCATTCGACTCTGATTTTTGATAGCCGTGTCTGACTGATTGCGTACGACGCACGCACACCGATGTCGTCATTCAAGATGCACGCGTGTCCAGTGCAGTACAGTAAGCGCGACCGCTAGACGGCGGCGGCGGCGGCGGCGGCGGCGGCGGCGGTCGTCGTTTGTTTGGCGAATGTCTGTACACGTGTTTGTCTGTGTCCATCCGGTATGTATGTGTTTGTTTGAAAGTGTTTTGTGTGTCGGTGACGTGGTCCGATCCGTCGCCCCCTGAGTAACTGTCGATCGGCGCGATAGACCGGCGTCACGCAACTGAACCGAAGTCTTGGGCACACCCGTCATACTGTTGTACACCGTCGCGCTGAGAACGGTGACGAAAGGTTGACTTTGATCGGTCGAATGTCTGGGCAGAACGTGAGGAATGAGGCAAGAGTGCAAGGAGGGGGGGCAAAAGAGAGAGGAAGGGAAAAAGGGGAGAAACGCATTCGTAGAGCAACGGAACGTTCCCGTGTCGGAGGCGTATTGGGAGCCGCACTGAAATGCGTTTAACGGCGGCGCGGCTGCAAGTGTCTGCCGTGGGTGAACGTTACCTTTGACGGCTGCATTGGGCTTTGCTTTTGCTTTTGCTTTCGCTTTCGCTTTCGCTTTCCCGGATGTACGTAACGTTTGTTGATATGGTTGTGAGGAAGAGGTGTATGACAGTGCCGTGCCGTCCATGTTCGTGTGCCCTCCCATTGTGTGTATGCTATTGTCTGTGTACTTGAATGATGTATGTAGGTGTTAGTGGACATGTTTCACCAGTGGGGGGAAATGGATCGTCGATAGTTGGCGTCACTCTGTCACGGTCGAGATGACGCACCCTCCGTACAGAAAGGTGTCGAGAAAGTGTGTGTGTGTGTGTGTGTGTGTGTGTGTGTGTGTGTGCGTCCGTGAATTGGCAGTGTTTGGAGGTGGGCGTGCCCTGCATGTGGCCCGGAAGGCTGTTCGTTTGGCGGTAGTGTTGTGTGGACAGGGGAGGGGGCATGCGTAACGCTGCTGGCATGGCATTTCGGGAGATGGGAGGGGGCAAACGAGGAGCGGCGGCCAAAGAAAGGCGGGACGGGGAGGGGCGCGGTGTGGGTGGCTTGCGCCTGTGCTCGGCGTTGTGGTTTGTGCAAAAGAGGAGGAGAAAAACAATGAGTTGCCAGGGAGGGGAGCGGTGTTGTGTTGTGGTTGTCGTGGTGTAGCCGCAGACGCGGCTGTCAGTGAACGTGGCGAGACGGACGGATGCGCGGAGGGGCGGGGGCGGCGCATTTCGCCGGTGCCGTGCCGTGCCGTGCCGTGCCTGACAGCCGCGTGGTCGCTGTGTTGTTGGTGGCGTGGGGGCGAGGAGAGTACCGTACGGGTGTGCTTGTGCGCCGGAAATGGCACACTGCGCCTGCCCGTCTTGGAGGCTGATGGCTGTGGTGTGGAAATGGGGGCGCGGTGATGTTGAAGCAGTTGAAGAACAGAAAAGAAACCAAGAAAACGGGAGGCGTGATGCGGCGGTGGTGGTGAGAGCGGGAAAAACAAAACAAACAAAAAAAAAAACAACAAAAAAAAGAAGGAAAAACAACAAGAAACAAAAAAGAAAACAAAAAGTCTATCAATATTAGAATGTAAATGGAAATGGAAATGGACCCAGGTATAACCTCCCTGCACAAATAGCAGAGAGTCCGATGATAATAGAAATGTGCCAGAATGTTAACGTCCCTACAAAACAAACCCAACGATAATATTAATGAAAGAATGAACCGTATGTAACATTGCAACAGACATAATGAAACCTGATAAATTGTATAAGGGCAGCAGCGTTGACCTTTGGCCCTGTATTCAGAATAAAAAGAGCCAAAGATCGTCACCCCAATGAAAAAGACACTGAAACACGTATGTAACATAGCAGCGATGGCGAGACATTGTAGCATCTGTGACCAGAGAGTTTGCGCTGGACCGCGCGAGTGTTGCGAGCGGTTCTCAGTCAGTCAGTCAGTCAGTCAGTCAGTCGGTCGGTCGTTGCGAGTCTGTAGGTCTGTCTAGTTGAGGGCTGTACTCTGTCAGTAGTCGTCGCGTGCAGTACGCTAATAGTCGTCATGCAGAGCGGTCGGTCAGTAGTAGGCAGCCGAGTGCGGTTGTGTGATGTAGGCGGTCGGCAACACTGGTCAAGATGGTGAATAAGGTATACTGTGAATTAATATAATCATTAGATAATGAACAATTTTATTTATTGTAATTATTCTCCAACAAGTTCCCCAATAATAATTTTTATTTCAAAAGCATTTTTCAAACATTTAATTTTTTATTGAACTGAAGAGTTCGTTGCACTTCACATTTCATTCCACTTCTTTGAAGAAAAATTTCACTAAAATCACAAAAAAAAAAAGAGAATATTATTATTTGCAATGCAGTTCCTCCAAGCGCTGCGCAACAAACAAGAGCAGAAATGTGACATCCATTTATTCTGAGGTAAGACTTTAATTCTGATTGTTTTGCACAGGGCCAAAGACCGATATTTCGGTTTAATTGAAGTTTCTTGTCACTGAACGGACTTTTAAATGTTGTGAAGAATTTATATTTGAGTCAGATTGCGAATTTAACATTTTTGTTGCCATTTTCAATACCTCTCATTGTGGGCGAGGTTACAATTAGCGCAATGTCCCATTAGCATCCGTAAATAACATTGTCCATTATTTTAAATTTTGCGGGGAGGTTACAACGCACAAAAAAAAAAAAAAACAAAACAAAAAATTGCATTTGTATCCGCTCCTCAATTGTAGATACCCCCTTACACAGCTGTGTGCAATGAATGAGTGCTGGCTGGTAATTAATTGCACTCCTTGGAGGGAAATGCCATAGGAAGTAGTCTTTAAAAAGTGAATGTTTTTCGTTAAAAGACAAAAGTTACTTTAGAAAAAAGTAATAGTGGGGCTTTTTTGTCGTTGAACAA